>NC_056748.1:27037377-27159877 GCF_019279795.1 Protopterus annectens | reverse complement strand
CCACAGAAGCTCCCACTGAGGATATGCCTCAGAAGAGGTAGTGTAAGAGGAAACACCTTGATTCCTCGGAAGACTCTCACACAGAAGAAGTGGATTTTGTTGACTGGGAGGGTTCCCCCAGTCATCCCCAGAAGACTTCTCCTTTAGAGACATTTGAAATGTTAAAGCAGAGGGGTGGCCAGAAGTCCCAAGATCCATCCTCAAAGGAGTCTGTGTACCTGCAGGTGTTTGTTTCTCATCCATCTTCCTCTTGGGTGACCCTGCTGGCTGACGACTTTATGAAGCTGATCGGTCAACGGGCATGGAAGGCCTGTGATTCCCTAGAATCAATCCCTAGGAGATCAGATAAAATACCTTCAGCTCTGGAAGACCGACATCGGGCTAAAGGTTTAATAGTAGATTCCATAGTGATTGTGGCAGCCACTAAGAAGGAACTGGTAGAAGAAAGTTCCACTGTTCATCCCCCTAACCGAGAGTCTAGGGCAATGGACAGATTTGGAAAGCAGGTCTACACTTCTTTGACCTTCACCTTGCAGTTGTTGAACTTTTTGGCACACTTCACTAGTATTCAGAGGGACCTGATCAAGGAGCTCTCAGGTGCCCTTGCAGGAGCTGTGTCTGATGAGGTTCAGGATAAAGTAGCCTCCCAGCTTGCCACCCTGCAGTCTGTCTCTAACTCATCCATGAGGCTTATGGCACATGCAGCCGAAGGGAGGACTAGGTCAGCGGGTTCAGGCGTAGCCATAAGGAGGCATGCTTGGATGCGCCTGTACGAGTCTCTGGAGCCATTTAAGTCGTCGTTGGTCAGTGCTCTGTTTTACAGATGTTCCCTTTTTGACCCTAAAGTTAAAGATATTTTAGCCAGGTGTGAAAAGGATGGAAAAATCCGTTCTGCCATGGGCATACATTTTTCTGCTCCCCAACGTTCCTGTTCCAGGAATCAGAGAAGTGGGAAAATGTGTTTCAAGAAGACCCAAGGGCCTTTCCAGGACACGTGGTAATGACTCCCACCCAGGGCAGATTGCTTGCCTCTGGAAGCAGTTGGGGGAAATCCTTGCATCCACTAGCCAGGCAAAAGATAACCACAGATGCTTGGGTGCTAAGTATCATTACCAGAGGTTACTACATTCTATTCGACCTTACCCCAAAACAAGGAAGAAAGATCTCTGGTGTTCCACCTAATCAGAGAGATCGGGCAGCTCTGTAACTTCAAAAGCTGCTAGAAAAAGAGTCATCCAGGAAGTCCCACCAGATCAGGTAGGATCTGTATTCTACTCGGTGTTCTTTTTGGTGCCAAAAAAAAAGATGGGGGGGGGGGTTGGGGGGACTGGAGACCAATTTTGGATCTGTGTTCTGAACACGTTTGTTCAACAGACAAAATTCTGGATGGTCACGGTTCAGTCTGTTCTTCCCTTCTTAAGGAAAAATGATTGGATGTGCTCTGTAGACCTCCAGGACATGTTATTACCACATAAGAGTAGACAAATGTTCCAGGAGGTTCCTCCGCTTCCGTCTGGGAGACGGTCATTACCAGGTCTGAGCTCTGCCCTTCAGTCTCACCACAGCCCCCTGGGTGTTCACCATATGTATGGTAGTCTCACTTGGGACTGCACAGATTCCAAGTGTTTCCATGTTTGGACGACTGGCTGCTTACTGCTCCCACCAGTCATCTACTCGAACAGACAACAGATTTCACCTTAAGAATTTGCTCTCATCTAGGTATAACGGTGAATCTCGCCAAATCTCAGTTAAGTCCATCCCAACAGTTGGAATTCATAGGAGACTGCCTGAATAATGACCTCTTGCATAGCCTCCCTTCCTTTTCACAGATTGCAGAAAATAAGATGACAAATTCACATTATTCTCTCCAACGACAATGTCCCCACTTTACTAGCTGTATAAGATCTGGGATCTATGGTAGAGGCCATTATTTTAGTACCACTAGCAATGTTTCACATGAGAATCTTACAGTGGTTTCTTTCCTCCCAATGGTCTGCTCTCACTCGTCCTCTGTCTCATCTCATCCAAATTGCCAATCATTGCAAAAGGATTTATCTTGCCAGATGGAGTCTGAGGAGATTCTTTTGGGCCGACAGTTTCCCCCTCATCCCTTGGTTATAGTGACCATGGATGCCTCTCAGATCTGTTGGGGGGGGGGGTCATTTTCAGGGAAAGACTGTCCAGGGTACTTGGTCCCCAGTAGAGGCCAATATGCATATCATTGTTCTGGAACTAAGGGCAGTGCTCTGTGTTGCAAGCCTTTTCAAACTGTCCTCCCTCTAGGAATGATTGCAATTCAGTCAGACAACATGTCAGTAGTCTGGTTCATCAGCAAGGAAGGCGGAACCAAGTCCAACCCCTTTTGTCAAGAAGCCCTCGAGTGTGGCAGTGGGTGATCTGTTCAAACCGCTTTCTGGTAGCAATGCACATCCCGGGGAGCTCGAACGTGATAGCAGACATCTTGAACAGATGCACCCTCCTGCCTCATGAGTGGTGTCTCAATCCCAGAGTGGCAAAGGAGATTTTCCATCACTGGGGCCAGTCTTGCGACCTGTTTGCATCTCCCCAGAACAACAAGTGCAGCAGCTACTTTGTCCTAATCCCCCCTCAGGGGAGTCTCTGAGAGATGCTGTCCTTCATGATTGACCCTCGGGACTACTGTGCCTTCCTCTAATCCCCCCTTTCTTGAAGAAGATGATAAGGTTGAAGAGCAAAGTGATTCTCATTGCCCTTTTAGGGCCCAACAAGTGTTGTTCCCCTTTCTTTGGTGTTCTCTACTTCAACATCCGTGGACACTGGATCCAGATCTCCTGTCCCACCCCCAGGGACTAGTTCATTCCAACTCGAAAAATCTCAAGCTTACAGCTTGGTTGCTTCATTTCCATTAATTGCCAGGCAAAATAATTTATCTTCTCCAGTTTTAAATATTTTAATAGCTTCACATAAACCTTCCACAAGGAGACTCTACCTCGGTAAATGGAAACGATGTTTCATATGGGCATGCGATAACAAACCTGAACCTTTCTCGGCACCATTTGGAGGTTTCGCAATTTTTGTCTACTCTCTTTGAACAAGGAGCTTCTTCTATGATTAGAGTTCAGCTTGCTGCTATTTCTAATTTCCATAATGGTTTTAAAAGGCAATCCATAATTTTACATAGGCTGTGCAAGGTCTTTCTGAAGGGAGTATTAAGGTTAAAGCCTCCTCCTAGGGAACCCCTCATTCCCTGTGATCTTGCTATGGTTTTGCAATCCTTGGTCCAATCCCCCTTTCAGCCAGCGACTACCTGTGATTTGAAATTTCTTTCATGGAAGACAATTTTCTTAATAGCTATTACATCTACTAGGAGGATTTCAGTTTCATGTATTGTCTTCAAAACCTCCCCATGTTTGATTTTTCATAAAGAGACGGTATTGCTGAGAACAAATCCATCCTTTCTGCCAAAGGTCGTATCTCATGCTAATGTTAATCAATCCATTGAATTGCAAGTGTTCTTCTGTAATTTTTCCAACAAGGGAGAATACTTGTCAAATTTATTGGATGTCCAGAGACACTTGTGTTTTTATCTTGACAGAACTAAAGATATCCGAATGTCTGACCAGTTGTTTGTGTCCTTTTCTGGTCCTTCCATGCACTGATGAAGGGTGGTTAGCCTGAAAGCTTTGCAGCAATCCTTCCATGGGTAATTCAGTTTCTAAGGTTACATTGTGTAAGTGATTAAGAGAATGCATTACCCTTGTCTACAACAGGAAAACCTCAAATTGGCATCCCCAGTTTGAGCACATTTCACAAGAGCTATAGCCACATGTGCTGTTTTTCACTCCAAAGCTTCTATGGACGACATATGTGCAGCAGCGATGTGGGCTTCTCCACACACCCTTATTACTGATTACAGAGTGGATCTGGTCTCCATGGGAAGATCATCATTTGGTTCTATGGTGCTCAGGAATATTCTTCCATAAGACCTCCCAAGATACAAGGTAGCTGAGAGCTATGTCCCATGGGTCAAGAATAAATGAAGATTGACAGCATCAGATAAATAACTTGTGTACTCACCATTATAGCTGCAAACTCGATCTGAGGTAATTTAGAAAGAGGCATTCTGGGTAGGAACTTGCCTCGGGAGTTTTTGATTCACGTGCGCTGTTTAACGGCCGAGCCGATTCCGAGACTCTGAACCGAGTTCCATAAGTCAAATATAAATGAAGATCAACAACACAGATGGAACGTTATGGTGAGTACATAACTTTTTTACAGTTCAATTATTAATTTACATTGTAAGCAGCTGCAATCAACCACAGTCTTTACTACTCTTTGTATGCAGTTAGGATAGTAGGGCAGTTCATGTAAGTGAATTTCCTTATGTCAGATCCCAGTGGCATGCTGTGCTCACAAAATGCTGTAGTTCTGCAACTCAGCCTGCAAAATCTCATATCCTACCAGTTTTGTTGATTAGTCTGTCAAAGTCTGGATGATATCTTTGACTTGATTTGCACACTGCACCTGTATCATAGTCTTTTTGTTGGAGTAATGTTTGACACTATCCCAGATATTACTGGTCTTAAATCTTGGAAGTTATTCTTTTAAACCTTTGACCCTGTTCATGTCATTAATACTGGAGATATTTTTAAGAAGCAAGAGCTCCTTTCTCAGGCATACATAGTGTGCTTCGCTGCTGCCATCACACGCTGCAGTTAAAGGAAAACTAACTAAAAAACAATTTTTTTTTAACTGTCTTTATTTTCTTAGCTGTTTTAATGCATCAGAAACACTGCAAGTGTTTCTTTTACAATTTTAATGCATTTCTCACAAAATGGCAGCCATTGGGGCCTGCCATATTCACATGATTTTGTTTCCTTGCTTTCATTCCTTCTTCCCAGATCTCCCCAAAAAATCTTTCAGGTTCTCTGTATAGGAGTCATGGTAGACTTAAGGAAGTAGTTAGTATTTTGTCATGCCACTAAGATGTAATGGCTGGTATATGAAGCACTGTCGTTTTAAACACCTTCTGTAAGAGAACTATTCTATGTTTTCTGGAGTGAGTTTCATTTGTCTCTCTGTCAGCGATTGTTCTATGCTACAAATAGCTGTTACACACTTCTAACTAAAGAGAGTAGCTAAGTAGACTTTTGTAGTTCTGGAGGAAATGACAGACGACCCCCAACACCACCACCACCACTTTTCCTGAGTTATCAAAACTCTCACTACTCTGAAAGATCCTTACTGTATCATATGCTACTGACAGCTGCTACTGAAAAGGAAATGACTTCAGAGCAACTTTGCCCGCTACTTGTCGATGCCTTTAGTGGGAAGTTTTTTTTTTCCTTGTGAATGATGGAGAATTAAGTGATTTACTAGTTGCATAATTTCTGTCATGTTCATTTTTCCCTTTTTTTCTGTTTATCGTGCCCTTATTTATATTTTGTTAAATAAGGAAGGGTCGCAGGATACTTTTCAGCCACAGCCACTGTTACAGTGGCAAAGACAATAGTATGAAATGTACGTAGCAATGCAAAACAAAAAATATTGCCATTAAGGTATTTAACAAAAACTGCATGTACAAGACAAAGCCAAGGTGTGACAGTGAATAAGTAAAACATTAAACAACATTTACAAGAATGGATGCATTAATAATACATAAATATACAATGCTAACATCAATATAAATAATGACAGCACTGTAAGAAGTTACTGTAGTTTAATTTACTAGGAATCAGCAAGTGAATGTTGCATGGCTGCACAAAAGATCAGAGAAGGAATAATTATATATATGCATTATTTTTATTGTTCTAAGCTAGTATTAAAATTCACTAAATCTGCAAATTCTGAAATGGAGTGACCAGTACAGTGGAACCGAAGAACAAGATTACCGTTGTGTTAGCCCATGTCTCTATTGCACTTTCATTTATATTATTTGAATAGATTGCCTCCAAGCATTTTCTTTTTTGAGCTGATAGTAGTGCAGTAAATGCTCATGCTTCTTAGCTTAGGTGTATGAACCAGTGAGTATTGCAGTGCTCTGTAAAGCTTTACATTGGCTAAAGTAGATCACATGCATGGAGGGGGAGATTAAATAACACATACACACACTTCCATAATGCAGTATTCAGATTTATATTCACATTCTAACATAAATCCAACAATCAGGTGGTATATTCCTTCTTGCTTACCATTTTACGTGGCTACAGAATTATGTGCAAAGATTATGAATACCACTCAACATTTACACACAGAATTCATTAGAAATGCTTAAGAATTAGAAAAAGTAAAATATTAAGTTAGTTATGAGAAGACAGCATTAAATGTTTCAAGTAAAGTTATTACAGGCTTGGAAATTGTTGTGTTATGCTAAAAGACATTAAAGCTCCAGGATTAGAGTAAATTTTACCACAACGATAAGAGTCTTGAAAGTTTAAAGTTAGATTACTAAACTAAGGATTAAATATATACATTTTCTCAAATTGTTAATATTATATTATGTAATAATATAAAGGGATGTAATTCCATTTTGTTTGAAACAGTCTTAACATACCACAGTACCAGTATTTCCCAAATTGGATGATTTTTCTTCCTGTAGTGTGTGATATTTTAGAAAGCTAGCAAACAGTGTTTCAGTATCTGCTTTTATTACCATTTGTCTTGGTGATTTTTAGTATTTTGGTAATACTGTTATGCATTTTTACTTTTCTGTACTTCACATGATTTAAGTTTAACATTCCAAGCTTTTTTATCCTTCCCAACGATCATGTGTTGGTATATATGATTAATTTTCTTTTTCTTGAGCATTACTGAACAGATCAGAGCTTGAGGTGCACTCTTATTTGTAGTTGTGCTTTCCAGTTGTGTGCACCTAAGGAAGACTAAGTTCTTAAAAAAATCTTTCTAGAAGATTGATGTCTTCCACTAGGAGTGTTACAAGAAAGAAGCTGGTTGAAAGTACATTTGGACTGTGTTAAAACTGGTATGAAATACTTTTTGTCCTTTGTGGGATTAACAGAAAAGGTCCTTTGCATAGATTATGCTGCTTCAGCTGTATATGCAAGAGATTTCTCTAGTGTTTTTCCTTCTGATCAGTAAACCTTTCAGTATTTTATGGACTGGTAGCTTCTGCAGCATTATATACTATATGTATGCAGTACACACTGTGGTATGTGCTATGCATTTTATATACATGTAACTCCACTGCCAATCATGAGCAGACAGGTGATCCGCTGTGGCAACCCCTAACCGGGAAAAGCCGAAAGAAGTAGCAGCATATATATGTTTGTACATCTCTCTCTCTCACTGTATAAGTATGCACACACACATGATGTATATAGCTAGTATGTTCTTTGTGCTACAGAATGAGTTCTGCAGTTCTCTGCTGTGGCATTACTTGAATAAACAACACTGGGAAGACGCTCTAGAACACAGCAAAAAATGTTAACACACTCAGCCTCCATGTGTATACAGAGCCATAGCTATGTTGTTTGTTACCCTAGGCAGTCCCCAGACTGACACCCCCTTCCACCTAAACTTGAAGACAAAACTGTCTTCCGAAGTTGAAGAGAAGTTTCAAGAACAAATTTACTTTGAGGAAGTTCTTGACACTGCCTTTCACAGCACATCAGTTTTGCCATAATCTAGTGTGTGCTGGTTAAGGGAATATTGCATTGGTGCATTGTCTTTTGCAGCATCACCTCCTCAGATTTTTATCTGTTTTAAAATGTGCAAGAATGCACAACTGTCTCATAAGTGTTAACATATGTGTATTTTTGACTATGGGAATATTCTGGATGACTGTGCTCATTGGTATGCATAGTCAACAATTTTCTTCCCAGTATTGCTGTACTGTGGTGGAGCAGCATTCTTTTCTTCACAATTGTGTTTGTTTTATGTGTTGACACTTTTGAACTTCAGTTTTTCTCTTGTCAGGGATATGTGTTCCAATCAGTTGCCTGTCATGACCTTGTAAGTGGTAGGATTGGCTTTAGTACTCTCTAGTCTTGTGGAGAACCATTTGCCTCACTTGGACTTGAGTTTCATTATTCCCTGTGATGTGTCCCCATGTTAACCACGTCACCTTGGCTGTATTGAATGTAAATATTTTGGCAAAATTTCTTCAAGTAGCTGTCCTTTCTGCATGCAGAATCAAATTGTTTCCCTTTATAAGGGAACCTTTTTTGACTGTCTCTAGTTCCGATTCCTCTTAGGTTGAAACCATGTTCCCCTATTTTTAGCTGTTCCTGAACAAGCTCATGTTTTTAATCCCATTTCCTTACCTGGGGGGTGGTAAGGGCAAGAATCTGGTGACTTACATGTAACTATTCACTCTGAGAATGTGACTGTGTCAGTTTGAGTGTTGTTTAGATCCTCTACATGCTCTTCAGACTGGAGAGCTGGTGTGTCAAGCATTCACTTCTTATTTACGTTACATTTTGCCATCAGCTGTTTTATAGATTTTGACTAATGCAGTGATGAAAGCATATTCTAAATGGGGAGTGTATGTAGTGTATGTCTGTTTCAGGAATTATTGCTGTGTGGATACTTGTGGCACAGTCATTTGGTTTTCAGTATTTTTTTCAGCCATTATTCTTTCTTACAGCTAAGGGAGTTGGACATCATTTGCTAAAGATGGTGTTTTAGAAATCTGCTTTTACACTTTGTACAGTCCTGTAGCAGTGGCTTTTTCTGCCCTGATGGTTCACTGCTTGGTATTTAGCCTACCCTCAGGTCTTAGTAAAGAGGGTTCTTTAGTGTTTAGTATGGCAGATATGCTCATGTGAGTTGGTATGCCAGAAGAATGGTCTGAATGGGTCAGAATTTTCCTCTGTCCCTTTCTGGATGGATTGGATACACTAAAGAAAAGTCCAATTATAACCTACTAGCAGCAGCAAACTGGATGAGTCAGAGTTGTTGAACACATTCACTGAAATAACTGGTGCCCTTATGGAAAAAAAGAAAAAAGCAAGCCCTACTGTAACCCTGGGGGGATAATTCATCTGCTGCATCCCACTATGACCATAAATATTTACACCATGATCGTATAACCATGAAGAAAAGGTAAACACCATAAAATCATAAAAAATTTTGTCTAACAACTGCAATCTCACTGTGCAGCTGTATAATGTAAAATCAGTGGGGGAGCGGGGCTTGTTGGAAGTACACTTCAGGAGGATGTTAATCATTCACACTGCGTAAGTGCATTATGGATTCTCTGCCTCCACAAACCCATACTGGCAGCTTTCCAGAGCTCTGAATCCAGTCCTCTGACTCTGTGTGGTAGGAGATTGTGTAAGCCTTTCCCACCGAGAGTCCCTCACTGAGGACATGGATTTCGAGGAAGGGGATGACTCCCCCAGACTTCCATCCGAGGAGGTGTCCTTTGGGGACATCCTCGAGATCCTGAAAGAGCGGGGAGGTCGGTCTCCCCCCACCCCATCCTCTGAGGAATCCGTGTTCCTGAAGACATTAGGGTGGGCCCATCTTCCTCTTGGGTGCCTCCCCCTGTGGATTAGCTAGTCCAGCTTATTTCCAGCAGGGTGTGGAAGGAGCCGGACACAGTAGAACCGGTCCCCAAGAGAGTGGACAAGTTCCTAAGTCCACCAAAAGATGAAGCTTTTTGGAGTAAGGGTGTCCCTGTTGATGCCATTGTGGTTGCTACAGCCATCAAAAAAGAACTTGCGGAACAGAGCTCTACACTCCATCCCCCCTAATAGAGAGTCGTGGCTGATGGACTATTTTGGGAAGCACGTGTATGCCTCAGCCACTTCCAGACTGAGGACTACTAATTACATGGCACATTTCACACAACTGCAAAGGGATTTGGTGTTTGAGCTTTCCTCTTTTATTTCAGAGTTGTTGCCTCCAGCGAGCCTTAAACTCGTCTCTCCGAAGCTTTCTATTCTTACTTCCCTTGCTAATGCCTCAATGAAGTTGATCTCTAATGCGACTGAGGCCACCTGGCAGTGGGCACAGGCATTGCTATCAGGTGACACTCCTGGCTTCGCCTTTGCGGGTTTGCAGACAACTTCAAGGTGTCCTTTACCAATGCCCAGTTTGGTGTATCTACTTTGTTTGGTCCTTCTGTCAAGGAAACTTGACCCGCAGCGAGCAGGAGGGAAAGACTTTGTCCGTGGTTGGGATCAAGTCTTCTACTCCCCAACGTTCCTTCTCCAAGACTCAGAGGAAGTAGTAAGAAGCTGTGTTTCTGCAGAGCTCCGTCTTCTTTCCAAGATGCTCCTCAGGAATCCTCCTGTTCCAGCCAGTGAAGAGGATTTGATGCCAGAAGAGGTCCTCAAAATCAGGGTTCCTAAGAACTCTTCTCGGACAAGCCCTCACAGTGCTCCTGAAGTGCTGCCCAACTGTCCTGCCCTGGAGGCAGTCAGGGGCCATATTTCCTTGCACTCCCTGGCTTGGCCAACTATTATCTCAGACCATTGGGTGCTAAGCTTTGTGTCCAGGAGATACTTCATATCCTTTGACCAGCCCCCCCCAATTCAGAAGTCACTTTCAGATGTTCCACCCCAACAAAGGAAGTTGGCTCTCACAGAGGTTCAAGACCTTCTTTGAAAAAGAGCCTTCCAGGAGGTCCCAACAGGACGACGAGGGGCCGGAATTTACTCTCGCTTCTTTTTAGTGCGTCAGCATTCTGAATTTTTCAGTCAAGAAGTCGAAGTTTTGGATGGTCACTGTTCAGTCCATTCTTCCGCTTCTGCGCAAGGACAGTTGGATGTGCTCGGTGAATCTCAAGGATGTGTACTGTCACATAAAAATCGACAGATGCTCCAGGGGATTCCTGCACTTCTGGCTGGGGACCAATCACTATCAGTTCAGAGCCCTACCCTTCAGTGTCACTTAAGCCTCCCCAGGCATTCACCAAATGTATGTCAGTGGTAGCATCCCATCTCCGGCTGCAGGGATTTCACATCTTCCCTTACTTGAATGATTATCTCCTCATGGCTCCCACAAGGCATCATTTGATTCTCGTCACAGATTACACACTCGGCCTATTTTGAGATGTGGGTATTAGTCAACCTTCCCAAGTCATATCTTGTCCGGTGTCAGAGGTTGGAATTCATAGGGGTTTTTCTGGACACTTTGTCAGAGACTGCAGCTCTTTCCCCGAGCAGGCTAGATGCAATCTGGGAGCAAGTCCTCTTCCTCCTGGATCGGGATAGTGTTCCTGCCAATTTGGTACTGCAAGTCCTTGGTTCTATGGTGGTAGCAATTCAGCTGGTCCCCTTCAACAGGTATCACACGAGAGTGCCTCAATGGACCCTTGCAGTGCAGTGATCTTAATGCGATATCTCATCCCTATCTTGAATCTGCCAGTGTCACTTAGTGTGGTGGCTCCAGTCCAGAGATGATCTGCTAGGGAGACCCTTTTGTCTTCCAAAGCCCCAGGCCCCAGGCCCCAGTGACCATGAATGCCTTCCTGTTGGAGTCCAAGGCACATGGTCCCTACCAGAGACCAAGTTGCACATCAGTGTCCTAGAGATGAGAGCAGTCCTATCTCCCTCTTGGGATTGTGGCAATTCATACAGACAATGTGGTGGTAGTCTGGTACATCAACAAATGGGGGGACACGATCATATCCTCTGTGCAGAGAGGCCATGAGAGTGTGGGAATAGGCTATGGCCACCAGGTGCTTCCTTCTTGCAACACACATTCCCAGCAATTCCAGCATGTTGGTAGGACCGGCTCAGCAGATCAGTCCTGAGTCCCCACAAGTGATCCCTGGACCAGTCATTGGGGTCTCCCATACTGCGATCTGTTTGCCTCCCCGATGAATCAAAAATGCAGCAAATACTTTGCCCTGATACCTCCATGGGGGAGTCCCCCAGGGATGCTTTGATTCACGATTGGCCGCCAGGACTTCTCTATGCTTATCCTCCAACACTCCTGATTCCAAAAGTCTAACAGAAAGCACGTCGCCTGAAGGCTTACCTCATCTTCATTGCCCCCCTTCTGGCCTCGTCTTGTGTGGTTCTCCCTCCTCTGGTGTCATCTAAAGTATCCACCTTAGATATTAGATCCAGGCCAGGATCTTCTTTTCCATCCCTGGCGGCTTCCTCTTCTCAACTTTCAATCCCTGTGGCTGACAGCTTGGTGCCTCCAGTTCCAATGATTGTCAGCCAGATTAAGCTGCATTCTCTGGTGAAGGGCATCATTCTAGCCTCCCAGAAACCTTCCACCAGAAAGGTTTATTCCAGCAAATGAAAGAGGTTTTCTCTTTGGGCTTGTCAGCATGACACAGATCCTTTTTCTGCTCCTATTGTGGACATTTTGTCGTTCCTATTCTCTGTTTCAACAAGGGGTGATTTTCTCTGCGATTAAGCTTCAGCTGGCAGCTATTTCCAATTTGCACCCAAGTGACAGCCTCCTGTTTTCTTCTAGGCTATGCAAGGTTTTTCTTAAGGTTATTTTCTTGCTAAGGCCTCCTTTCAAAGATCCGTCTCCTCCTTGGGATCTTACTTTGGTGCTGCAGTCCCTGACACAACCTCTCTTCAAGCCTGCTGCGAAGTGTGATATTAAGTTTGTCTTGGAAGACGGCCTTTTTGGTGCCTGTTACCTCTGCCAAAGGTTTCTGAATTGCAGGCTGTGCGCATAAAAGCTCCCTTCATGGTTTTTCACAAGGATAGGGTATCTCTCAGGACCAGTCCTTCATTCATTTGTAAGGTAGCCTCAGAAATTAACCTTAGTCAGTTCAACTTCCCGTCTTTTTTTCCTAATTCTTCGAATAAAGGAGAGTACATACTACATTGCCTGGATGTACATAGGAAGCTACATTTCTATTTGAAGAGTACTGAAAATTTTCGAAAGTCAGATCAGCTTTTTATAGCTTTCTCTCAGCCCAGGAAAGGTAATTCCATTTCCAAAGTGTCTGTTTCACGATGGATCTCTTGTTGCATAGCTCACATTTATGAACGCAATCACATTGGCCTTCCCAGGCCCATGAAAGCTCATTCTACTAGGTCAGTGGCTACTTCGGCCTTCTGGGCAAGGACCTCCTTGGATGACATTTGTGCTGCTACCACTTGGTCAAATCCCCATACTTGTGACACATTACAAATTGGATTTGGTGTCCAGGGATGGAGCTTCGTTTGGTGGTTCTGTGCTCTGGCATGTCCTTCCTTGAGACCACCCAAGGTTATGGATAGCTGGGGATTCTGACCCTTCCGTACTCAGTAATGACACAGATAGCATCAGATAAAGAGTTATGTACTCACCATAGCTTGGAATATGTGCTATCCATTGTCATTATTAATTACGTTCCCACCCTGTGTCCCCCCTCCTTCTGGTGACTAGGGATTCATGGAGTAATGGTGTGTTTGGTTTTACTGTTCCTTATTGTAGACAGTTTCACTGTCCTTATTTCTGTCTAGCAAACTTGATCTGAGGATTATGGGTAGCAGGGGCTCCTGGGAGGGGAGGAGCTTGAGCAAAGCAGCTGTCGCTTACTCTGCCGGCTCGGATCAGAGGTCAGATCCAAGACCCATCCATGATGAATGACACTGTATAGCACAGATCCAACTTGTGGTGAGTACATAACTCTCTCTTCACAATATAATTATCAGGAAAGTTACAACTGTGCAAACGTCAACATATGCTGTTATGGCTTCAGGCAAGCAGAAATTGTGAAGCATGTGGTAGGAATTCTAGAAAGAATTGTAACAGATCAGTGATGCAAACAAACATTAGTATTTCTTAAAGCATGGCCAGTTGTTATAATTTGCAAGGTTTCAAACTGTTGTCAGGTTGTTTGTACCAACAAATCTGAGTTTTCAAGCTAAAGGCAGTGAGTCATTCTTCCATTTGGGCATTGAATAGGTTTTGGATAGGACATTTGCAAACACTGCTGTCTGAAAGATTTACAGTGAAGTTTGCATTGAAGCAAGGAGCAGCGAAGTGAAAACGATTGTCAAAAAGAAAGACTTCATATGCAATTCAGAATTCATCTGAACATTGAAAACATTGAAATTAAAAAAAAATGCTGCATCCAGTAGTGTCATGGAATTGGGGATGGGGTGGTGGGAGCTTTTATGGACTCAAATTTTGAAAAGGCAGTTATGTACTTGGAAAATGACAGATGTCTTTGGGTTTGGGTGAACTTTGTGATGTGCAATACAACCCAAAGCTTGTCATCTTTTTTTTAATGTGGTATTTGATTCAGCAGTGCAAAATAACTAGATTTGAGCAATAGAGGAATATCTTAAAATATTAATGTAAGCCAAGTTGAAGGCTGTATGGAGTCCGAAACATTTCAGGTTTGCAGAGGATGAAGGGGCAAGTGCCAATATTTCTGATAGCTACACAGAAATAGTGGGTATACAGATAAGTTGTTGAATGTACATGGAGAACAAATAGAAGATAAGAAAAGGGAAGGGGACAGATATTTTGTTAGCACAGTTTCAACAAAAAGGGTATATGTGAAATGTCTGTGAATGTAAAATGTGGACAAGACAAGGTGAATGCAACTGAAAAGGTGTAAAAGTATCTATTTCAAAAAGAGTTAGTTTAATAAAGAAGAAAGGGCATTTGAAGAAAGGTTAGAAAGAAAGAAAAAAAGATAAGAAGATGAATAGTGTAAAAATTTGCTGTTTGAATGTCAACAGCATATGATTACAAATACAGTGTATTGTTAGCAAAATTGATTGAAACTATTGATTTTTTTTTATGTTTTATGGTCACTGCATTTTTTTTTTACCCAGCACCTTACCTCTGAAGAGGCAGTTCGTCCCATTCATTCTTGAGGGGGACATGCATCCCAGGTCTAAGCGAGAGGCCTGTGGCCAGGATATCACCTGAAAGCTCCAGTATTGGCATCTAATTGGCCTGTTAATTTGGGGGGAGGAAGAATAGGGCATCATAGGCCTAGATGAGGACCTACTAAAGCAACCACTGTTTTAGAAATACAGACACCACCACCAGATAATCCAACAGAATTTGTTGTAGCAAAAAAATTCTGTTCATGTAAGAAAAATACTAAGTTTTCACTGTAGCACCTCGGACAAATGCCTTTGCCAGAGTATAAAATCACATTCCCATAATGCATATATTATATGTATATAATAAATATATGTATATATTAAAAATGTCCTCCTCCAAAACCCATTGTCTCTTACAGTTGTGGTAAAAGTATTAAAGACATGCTGGTTCATGCTCAGTTTGTATTTCCAGTAGAAGTGCCTAGAAAGTCTATACATGAGTTTGGTTTGAAACTTTGTGGACATTGCTCAATATGTAATTTTAGCATTCCTTTTTTTGATTATATAAGTGGGCAAAAGTATTCCTCGTGATCTTTATAGTCGTAACACAGAAGTGGTTATTTATGTTGTAAAATGTGAATGTACTTTTTTTTTATATAGGAGAAACTAAACGGAGCTTTTGTGTTAGATATTTAGAACATCTTAGAAATATTAAAAATCAAAAGTTAGAAAGTCCTTTTGGGCTGCATTTCAAGATGTGTCGTGGTAGTTACGGTAAAAATGTAAAATACACTTTTATATTAAAAATTAAAAATGTTCCAGGATGTGTTTAAAAAGTAAGCTGCTTCATAAGGAGGCAATTTTTATTTTGAAGTTTGGTACTCTGTTCCCAAAAGAGTTAAACAGGGAACTTAATTGGAAGTGGGCACTATAATTAAGTAATTGTTTTATTGTTTAATTGGTTTTATTTAATGTTTTTTGTATAAATATATGCATTATGGGAATGTGATTTTATACTCTGTTAAAGGCATTTGTCCAAGGCGCTAGAGTGAGAACTTTGTATTTTTCTTAAACAGAATTTTTTTGCTACAATAAATTCTGCTAGATGAGAACCTGCCTGGGAATTTCAGTAGTCTCTCCATTCATCAGTGACTATCAGGTTATAGAGAATAAACTAGCTTGCTGTTCCTACTTCCCACTCCCAGGGTATAGCCAGTGAATTCCGTTTTGTTCTTCACAGATGCTTATTGCTACCCCCATCTACCTAGCATGTAAGAATGGTGATATCACTCAAGCTTCTTACCCCCAAACTTTGTGTGTAAAAGTTTCACCTGCTCAGTCATAAACTATGAGAGGTATTTATTTTAGATTTGCAATCCTCTCTGCAAGCAAGCTATATACATGTTTTTAAAGGCATTAATCTAGATGGTTATAGACAGAATATGGCTTGATAAAGCCTCAAATGTTTTTAACATGTTCAAAAAATTGTACTGTTTAGAGTACAAAGAGTATGCCTGGCTACACCGTTGTCCTCTCCACCTCCATCAACTACTCCAAACTCTGCATTGCTGTCTGCCAGGGGGTAGCATGCCTATGCATGATCAATTCTCCCCAACTGGTGTGAGTGCAGCATGACAGAGGAGGCTTGACAGGCTTAGACTCAACCGGTTAACACCTAGATGCCAGTAGGTGTCATCCTTGTGGTGAGCCACAGCCACCTCCTAGAGAATGGGAAAAGTGGCCGTGACCTCTCACTGCCATCCTCTGGGGTCAGCTCCTGCAGGTGCCTAAACTGCTGTTTGAACCCTTTTCACTTGCAGTATAGTTATGGCTTTATTCCTCTGCACTGTGAAACTGGCTAGGGTTGTTGTATATTTGGTTTACTTTAACAGAACAGGTTGTACTAGTAGAGGTAGTAGTAAAGTATGTTGTAATATGGTCTAAAGGGGAAGAAAAGTGTTCAGGGATTGGCGTACTTAGTAATAAATGGAACAGTACTAAATAGTAAGGTGTTTATGTATACTCAAATCGCACCATCTGGTAGAAGGGTGCTAATAGAAAAGTTTAAAGTTGATGTAACTGAGTATTATGGATGGGGGATTTTAATATGTATTTAAGAAGTAGGTAGAAAAAATCTGTTGTAGGCATGGGGTGGAATTATATTTATAGGGTGGGAAATTCATGTTTGGAAAAAAGAGAAAAAATGTATGTAAAAGTAACAACAGATTTCATATAACATGGCAATAATTTTAGAAAAGCTTTTACAATGTAATTCAAAGTATAGAAATACCATGATGAAATGGAAAGGCAGTTTAGCAAGATAATTTTATGCAGGAAATCGAGTAAATGTGGAAAGAACAGTTACGTTTGAGATGGTATTGTAAACTTGGAGTTGGTGGTAGTATGACTGGAATTGCAAGTATAGGATGTAGAAATAATTTACAGAAGTAAGGACTATAAGAATTTAGTTGAGTCATGGTTCTGGGAGCTGAGGGGGATGAGGTGTAGGTGGTGGTGGTCTAGTCTGCTTTAGGACAAATATACACTCGACTTTCATTTGTTTTGAGTATCAGGTTGGATGCAGTTAAAAAAAATTTTTACCTAACTGGTGAGATCTGTGCTGCAGCATGCCATCTGCCTACTTTGTTTCATGTGGTGGGTCCCTTCTGATGTCCAAAGTGCCTCGACACTTGAAAAGCTTTATTGTCCTATGAATGTGAGCTTACTGCCCAGTACATTTCAGTCTAGATTTGCTCTCATCAGATCACTGGTGCCAGTTAACCTCAGCTTCAGGTATTCTCATGTGTTAGTGGGAGTTGAGCCTGCTTCTTGAGTAGTACAAGTTTGCCATACCTGATTGTGATGATCTTATTTCTGTTATTTGCAGCGTGCTTGACTGTGTCCTATGAAGCTTGCTATTTTAGTGTTTGGGGGGGGTCATAAGTTCATATGTTTTCCAGATTTTCACCACCTCACCTGAAGAGGAGATATTTCCTCCAGCCTCAAAAAGAATGGTTTAGACTATGATTATATGGATAATTGAATTCAGTCTCAGATCTTCCTTTTATTGATAAGGTATTTGATAACGTAGTTTACATACAATTGGAATTCTACTTGGCAAGAGAAATGGGAACTAGTGGCCCTTTCCCCACTGTAAGTTTAGAGCTGGGTAAGACTGTGGTGGCTCTCACTAGGGTCTTTAATGATCTCCTAATTGCAGGGATTCATTACCACTCTTCCATCTTGTTCGGTCTCTTATCACTGGTAATCTTTTGATGCACTGGATTGTGCAATTGTCTTGGACTGTTTAAAGAACTGCTTTGGCATTTCTGGTATTGTCCTAGACCGATTTGCTTCATATCTCTCTTGAAGCACCCAGAAGGATTGCTATCTGGAGTTAACTTTTTTTCTCCTACCCTTTTGATTATGGGGTATCAAAGTTTTTTTTTATCTTGTCCTTTTCACTGTATATGTACTGCAAACATAAACTGAAGACATATATTTCTTTGAGTTAGCATTTAGTTGGCCTGTCTGTTTCTGTGTGACTTGAACATGCATATTTTGAGATCTCCATAACTGAATCTGGGTTCTTTACTAGCAACAAATTGTAGGATTATTTTGTTAGTAGTTTTTTTTTTAATTTGAAGTTGTAGTTTCCATATTGCCTTACTTTTCATCTGTTTTATTGTCACTACATCTAATATTGTTTGTGTTGAATTCTTCTATTTTACAGTGCTTGATAGCAAACACTTAAAGCTGAGGATGGAATTATATTCAGTAAAAGAAGTGCATCTGATCAGGAGGGAGTAATATGGAGTGAGAAATTTGGAGACATGGTGTGGAAAAGATATTATGTAGGCAAAAATGTAAGGTAGCATGGATATGAGAAATCCATTGAAGTAACAGTAGGTAGTCTAAAATGAAAACATTCCTTGCAGGATGAAATTGTTAGATTAGTAGATAATGCTAAAATGAACAAGACATTGGCAGATGGTAATCTGGAGATAAGACATTAGGAGTTGGACTTTATTTGATGACGAAAGACACTTGATGGATACTATATTAGTAGAGTTGCAGTGCAGTGAGATCTCAAAAAAGTACAGAATCTGGATTAAATGGTATAGGTTACATGTTTTGTAAGGTGTGTACAAATGAACATAAAGTAGTGTTTTAAAGGTATTGAATGAAAGGTACACCAAAGGGTCATGGAAAGTTGCAGGTTAGAGAACACTAATATTTTTTTTTTTTTGAGAAAAGGAAGGTAAGACTGAGGTAAACAACTGAAGACCAGTAGTATTCTTAAATTGACTACACACTTTTGATGAAAAAGTGAAGAGAATATTGTATTAAGAAGTATGTGTGAAAGTTAATGTTCGGAAAAATGCTTTGTAGAGGGGAGGAGAGGGTTGGGAAGGTAACTAAGTAAAAAATATATATTTTCTTAATAGTACTGTATTTGTGGTGTATAGTTTACTTTGCATGGTATTTTTAAGTGTAATGGGGGATTGTAAACAGGTGCTGTTGTTTTTCTTTTTCTCTCCTCTTCTCTGAGAAATATAGGCAAAGCAATGTAAAAAAAAGTCTGGTTAAGAGACATGACAAAGTTAAAATTAATGTGCTTTTTCTCATTCTTGTGTGGGGAAATGACTGGATTAAGGACCTTAGATTGATTAGTTTGAGAGAGCAAGTAAATGAAGAAGAATATTAAATATAATGAGGCTTTTTTCCTAGCAAATGCATGTATACTTAGTAGCAATTCTGCAGCTGTTCATGTTTCCATGGAAGCAATCTGATAAAGAGAAACTGGCTGTCTGGTTCTCATGTCTCAAAGGAGGCAATCTGACAAAGAGAAACTGGAGACAGTCTGGTGGAAGGGAATTGTCTGAGGGAAAAGAAGAAAAGAGAAATTTCTAGGACATGATGTTCTCTGAAATCAGTCGGGGGTTTTCCCAGCTGGGAGAGCTTTAAAGATAAGACAAAATCAATTAGACTTGAAGTAAAGTTTTCTCTGTTTTTTAAAATCCAGTGGAGATATTTTGTTTTTTCTTTTTATCCTTTCTCTCATTTTCTTTGTTCAGTTTTATGAAATGTAGGTACTGCAATGTAAAAAAAAAGTGAAGAAGGGGAGGATGAGAGAAGGGGTGAGAGAGGGAAAGGTCTGGTTAAGAGAGTGACAAAAGAAAGATCAGTGTGCTTTTTCACATGCTTGCATAGGGGAAATGACTGGGTTAAGACCCTATACATTATCCAGTAAGAAGTTTATTACAAAGGATGTAAACGAAAAAGAATATTGAATATTATAAGGCTTTTTTTCTGGTAAACAAGGTACCCATAGCAGATGTCCTTCATGGATGCATCTGCAGTCATAACAAGTGGGTTGTCCTGTCGTCAGGCAGCCCTGCAGTCGGCCGGATTCCAAAGTCCGGGTCCGGCTTCGGCTGATGTCGCACTCCACCCGACGTCATCTCTGTTGGTCTTCGGGTATAAAAGCATCAGCCGACGCCATTTTCCCCGGTCTTTCTTGCCGCGTGGCGCCCGAAGCAGAAGCTGTTCGCAAGTGCCTGTCGGTCGGATCCAGAGATTACTTCTACCGAATACTACTTCGAAGACTTCTAAAGCTAAGTACCCCGTTGGGGACTCTTTCTTGCCTCAGCCGATGTCAGAAAAAGTTAACAATTGTTTAACCTGTGGGAAACAAATACCTCATAAAGATTTCCACTCTTACTGTCTGCCTTGTTTAGGCCCAGCCCACGACGTAGCAGCCTGTTCGGCCTGTGCCTCTTTCAACCGACGAACGCTTAGGCGTCGGTCGGAGTTTGCAGAACAGTTTTTCGGTACTGATTTTGCGTACATTATGCCGTCGGATCCTCCGACTACCCAGTCTTCCAAAAAACGCAAAGATAAAGACCGACACTCGTGGTCCGCGGTTTCGGCCGAAACCACAGTAAAGCAAACCGCGAGTGTCTCGGTTTCGGCCGAAACCGAGAAAACTGATCTTAGCACAGCTGAACCTATTCTTACTACTGAGGCCCCTGCTACAACTCTTGAATCGACCTCAGAATTTTTACCCACTACGGTGGTTGACTTATCAGACACCATCCCCTTGGATGTCTCTACCCCAGCACGTGGTGCTGCTAGGCCTCCAGCAGCCATATCCATTAAGGCCTTCGCCAGGGCTAAAGCAGCCAAGACTACTAAATCAGTGCCTGTTAAACCCCCCACATCCAGGCCCTCTTCTAGTTCTCAAATGCTTTCTTTGGCAGAAGATTTAATTTCTTTAATTAGAGGATCTCAATCTCACCCAGACAGGGCCTCTCAGCCCCCAGAGAAGAGACCTAGGCCAGAGCCCCCTGAGCCAGTGTCTTCTGATGATTCTGCTGATGAATCAGACATAACTGACCAGCCAGAGGCTCCCTTCTCCAATTTTGAAGATTCTGATGCTGAAGAATCCATTCCTGCTGCTTCCCCACCAGAAGAATTCTCCTTTGGGGAAACCTTGCATGCCATGCGAGAACAGTTCCAATGGCAGCAACAGGATTTTTCAGACTCCAGAAAAAGACTTAGAACCTTTCTGCACCTCCCACAGCACAGGCCCTTAGCTATACCTCCTGTTCTATCTGTGGTGGATGATGCTTTTAATGATGTTTGCTCCGCTCCACATTCTTTACCCCCAGCCCCTGCCAGACCAGACAGATTTTACAGGGTGCCAGATACTCATCACCACCTTTACAAGGCCCCACTTGCAGACCCAGAAACTATATCCCAGGGTCCCAAGGCAGTAGCCGCGACCACAGCTAAAAACCCTATTCCTTCTGAAAGGGAAGCAAGGTCATTAGACAGATGGGGTAAAAAGGTCTACACTTCAGCTACTCTCTCAGCTAGAGCTTTAAACTGTCAGTTTCACATGATACAATACCAAGAGTTTATGCTTGATCAGTTAACTAAAAAACTAACCACTGATGAATCTCTTGATAAGAAATATGTATTAGAGATGGTAAATAACATACAACAGGTTAGCAACCATTCCTTAAAATGTGGCTATGATGCACTGGAGGCTTCATTTAGATCAGCCATGACAGGCACAGTGATAAGAAGGCATGCATGGCTAAAGGAACAAGCTTTACCGGATCATGTTAAAGCCAAGTTGCTAGATGCTCCTATGGACAAGACAAGTTTGTTTGGTACACCTGCCCAGCAGGTTATGAAGAAAATGGAAGAAAAGGCAAAATCTGTTCAAACTGTTAAAGATTTCTTGCAGGTTCAACCCCAAGGTTTAGCAGGAACTGGCCTGCCAAAAATTGGTCCTTTCCTGACTCCACAAAATTTCAAAGGGGCAGGAATAGACGTTCCAGAGGCAGAAACCAACCCAGAGGAGGTGCCTACAGAGGACGACAGTGGCAAGGTAACAACAGAGGCACAGACACAGCCACTGCCACTACATCAGCACAACCACAGTGACTTAATCCTAACTCCGTCTACCAGGGAACAAATAGCAGCTCCTCTAGGCGGAAAGTTAACCTTATTTTCAAAGAACTGGCACTACATAACAAAAGACAAGTGGATTTTACAAACCATAGATCAAGGTTACCGGTTTCACTTCCACACTTTACCAGTCAAAAGAGGAATGCCAAATCTACCTCCAAATCAAAAAACAGAGGCCCTACGCCAGATAATGGAGTTAGCCAACATGAGAGCTGTGGAAAGAGTGCCAACAGCAGAACAAGGAAAGGGGTTCTATTCCAGACTATTCCTAGTTCCAAGAAAGGAAAAAGTTGGAGACCAATTCTCGATCTGTCCACCTTAAATACATACATCATTGTCCCAAAATTCAAAATGCTGACCCTACAGCAACTTCTTCCCATGCTGGGCAAGGAGTCTTGGCTGGTAACTCTAGATCTCAAGGAGGCATACCTGCACGTCCCCATTCGACCAATCTGCAGAAGATACCTCAGATTTCTTGCAGGATCAGAGCACTATCAATTCTCAGCATTGCCCTTTGGCTTATCTACTGCGCCCAGAGTATTCACAAAATGCCTGGCATCAGTAATCGCCCATTGCAGACTACAGGGAATTCAAATTTACCCATACCTGGACAACTGCCTGCTACAAGGGGACAACAAAAGCAAGCTGACAACAGATTTACAAAGGGTCATTTACTTGCTACAAGGACTGGGATACACAGTCAATTTACAAAAGTCAAGGCTGATACCATCCCAAACAAGGACATTCTTGGGCGCGGAATTGGACACAGTACAACAAATGGCATTCCTGACTACAGAAAAACAAAAAGAACTTCCACTTTACTTCTTGGCACTAACAAAACTGAACAAGTTAACAGCAAGAAAATTTCTGCAGGCCTTGGGCTTCATGGCATCATGCATAATCTTGGTCCCATTTGCCAGACTACATATGAGGAAACTACAGTGGTACCTAAAGAATTTATGGTCCCAACACAGACACAGTCTAGAAACAGAAATCCCACTAATTCCATGCTTAAAACAGGAGTTCCTATGGTGGGCTCAGGCATGCCAGTCAAACCCAGGCCTACCCTTTCGCAGATGTCAACCAAGCCAGACCATCACAACAGACGCTTCAGACCTAGGATGGGGGCCCACATGCTGGACAAATGCGTGCAAGGATTGTGGACACAGGATCAACTTCACCTGCACATCAATCTAAAAGAAATGCTGGCAGTAAAACTGGCAATCCAAAAGTTCAAACCATTCCTCAAAGAGGGCCAGTTGATGATAAGGACAGACAACACCACAGTCATGTGGTACATCAACAAACAGGGAGGCACTCATTCATACCCACTATGCAGAATGACCTTGGAGCTGTGGACCCTGGCACTCAGCTACAACATTCAGTTACAGGCAATATTTGTACCGGGGAAGACAATACTCTAGCAGACATATTAAGCAGAACCACTTCGGATGCCCACGAATGGAAACTGCACCCGGACATCTTCAAGACCATCTCAAAGAAATGGGGAATGCCACAGATATACCTATTCGCATCACCTCTCAATCACCAGCTCAAAAATTCTGCACAAGGACATTCCATCCACTAGCATGGAAAGTGGACTCACTCTCCTTCAACTGGAAAGGCCTAACAGCATATGCATTCCCACCTCTTCCTTTGATACACAAGGTACTACTAAAAATCAAGGAAGAACGTCCAAGGATAATCCTGATAGCCCCAAACTGGCCAAGACAACACTGGTACCCACTACTGAAGAGCATGTCTCGGAACAATATGTGGCCAATACCCCTGATGCCTTTGATGTTAACTCAGAACAACTACAGCATCATACATCCAAACCTAAAAACACTACAACTGACTGCATGGAACATCACATAGCAGCAGCTAATCCAGAACTTTCTCAAAGAGTTAAAGACATTATTCTTGAAGCACGCAGACCTTCAACAAGAAGGAAATATGCTGGAAAATGGAAAAGGTTTGTCATTTGGAGTACCGAAAGAGGAAAAGATGTGTCAAACATAGATATGCCTAACATTCTGGAGTATCTGGCCGAACTTCTTCATTCAGGCCTGTCCTACTCCTCCATCAAGATACATGCATCAGCTATTTCAGCAGAATAGAGCTTTGATCCACCTGTTTTTTCGCACCCTTTGCTCAGGCAGTTCCTCAGAGGAATCAAGAATGTAAAACCTCCAAGGAAACCACCATTACCAGGTTGGGATTTAAACTTTGTGCTAGAAAAGTTGACACTATCACCCTTTGAACCAGCAGCAACAGCAGACCTACAACACCTGTCATGGAAAACTGCTTTCCTACTGGCAATTACTTCAGCAAGGAGGGTTTCAGAACTACAGGCCTTAATGGCAGTGCAACCCTTCCTAATCTTCCACCAAGATAGAGTGTCCATGAGGACTAATCCTACATTTATGCCCAAGGTGGTATCCAGAGTATCTTTGAACCAGGCAATCCACCTACCTACCTTCTTTCCCAACCCACAAAACAGAGGGGAAAGAATACTGCATACCTTGGATGTACATAGACAGCTACGCTACTACTTGGACAGAACAAAAATAGCAGAAAGACTGACCAACTTTTTGTAGCCTATGCAACAGGAAGGGAAGGAAAAGCTATTTCCAAACAGACAATCTCCAAATGGATAGGAAATTGCATACGATACTGTTACTCCTTCCATGGAAAACCAATTCCACAGAACATAAGACCTCATTCTACAAGAGCAACAGCCACTACCACAGCCTTCTTACGAGGAGTGGCAACCAAAGACATTATTGAGGCGGCTACTTGGACCTCCGTGCATACATTTGCCAAGCATTATAATTTGCCTCTATATTCCAGATCCCGAGCAGGGTTTGCCACTGCTGTACTGCAAGGGATCCTAAACACACCATAATCTACTTTTATCCTCCTCCCTAGTTGGCTATGGTATTCTACCCACTTGTTATGACTGCAGATGCATCCATGAAGGACATAGTACAGTTTTGTACCTACCATAAATGTAGATGTCCGAACTGGATAGCATCTGCAGTCAGGATTACCCTCCCTCCTTCCCCTCTGTGGTACTCCTAGGGTGTTTACCCTCCTAATAGCTAGCTGTTGGGCTTAGTCTTTTATGGTGTATTTGTTTGTATATATGTACATATATGCTTATTGTTGTGTTTACCTCTATCTATTTGGAAACATTGGCATCTATCCAAATTTTAGCCTGCAAGAGGGCTACTGGCATCTGGGGCAAGAAACACTGAGGAAAATGGCGTCGGCTGGTGCTTTTATACCCGAAGACCAACAGAGATGACGTCGGGTGGAGTGCGACATCAGCCGAAGCCGGACCCGGACTTTGGAATCCGGCCGACTGCAGGGCTGCCTGACGACAGGACAACCCACTTGTTATGACTGCAGATGCTATCCAGTTCGGACATCTACATTTATGGTAGGTACAAAACTGTACTTTTTATGTCTTATTTGCATGTCACTAGAAGACAATTTTATTAAGAGAAATGGCTTGGAGAAAGAGTTTACTGAAAGCATTCAAGTGTTTTCTCAGCTGGGAGAGCTAAAAAAGATGGACAAAATCAAATAGCACAGGCTGTACCATGTGTCTTAGTTTGGGTAACTATTCTTTTTGGTTAACTCTTGCCTGCCTGTGTGGCTATCAACTTAGATGTTTGTTCTTACTAGGAAACCAAAATTTCAGTATGTGAAAATGTACATAGTTTTGTGTTATTAAGTTAATAGATTTTAGGGGGGTTCTATTTGAAGGCTTTCAAAAAAATTATGCAAGATGGGGTATGGGCTCAGGGCTCAACTGGATAGGACAAGAAACAGCTGTATAAAACACCAACCTGACAAACAGTATATGCATGTAACATAAAAGTTGGAACTAGACATTTAACAAAAAAGCAGTTATACATAAAAGGTGGTAGTAATAACTATATAAGAAAATTATGCTTTCTGTAATGTCTTTCAATCTGAATGGTCTTATAGATATGAAAAAGAAAGAGTAGTGAACTGTATTTAAAAAATGTAGAGTTCAAATAGTTATGCTACAAAGCGACACACCTGGAAAGAACTGAACATATGAATTTGATAAAGAAAGGTTTTCACAATGGTTATTCAGCAGAATATCTTGTGCAAAGGAAAAGAGGAGTGCTTGTATTAATTGCAAGAGGAGCTCCAATAGTGATAGAAGGGGGAAAAGATAATGGAAGATGTGTAGTACTAAGGGGCTAATGGCAAGGG
Source organism: Protopterus annectens (assembly GCF_019279795.1). Lineage (NCBI taxonomy): Eukaryota > Metazoa > Chordata > Ceratodontiformes > Protopteridae > Protopterus > Protopterus annectens. The sequence continues at coordinate 27,133,451 of NC_056748.1, read as the reverse complement.
AGGCGGATTACATTGGCATGCATTTACATTCCACCTAAAACTGCTGTGATGAAGCTTAAGAAAATTTTAGGGGAAGTCAGCTCTCAGCAAGGAATATTACTTATAGGTGGAGACTGGAATTTGGTTTGCAACAGTGAAGATGTGTCTGGGGGGCCTAGAAGGGAAAATATAACAACGGGGGGGCTAGATGTTTGAAGAAATTTATGAAAATGTTTGGCATGGAAGATGTGAATTCAGTACTTGGAGTTCAGAGTGAATTTGCATATCCTCCAAGGTACAAAAACTGGGCTAGGCTAGATAGAATTTACATCTCACAGGAACATATGTATTTAATTGAAGGTCTTGAAATGTACCCAGTAACTATTTCAGATCATGCGCCTATAATAACTAAAATAAAAATGCAAGGTAATAAAATAAAAATCAGGCACTGGTGCTTTCCCACCTATTGGATGAAAAGAGAGGAATTTAAGGAATGGATTTTGGAATTAATTCAGGAGCTACTAGAGAAAATAGAAATTTCTTTTGAAAATATAGCTAGGGAGTGGGATAAAATTAAAATGGAGTTTAGGACAGAAATAAAGGAAAGGGAGTAAGTTAAGAAGTAACAAGAATTATTTAGAGGGACTGACAAATGTTAAAGTATTGCAAAATAGGGGGAATCTCAGAACAAGAAAAAGAGCAACCGCGGAATGCTCAACAGCAAATAAGGGATTACTCTAATATGCATAAGTTTAGAAAGTTTGCTGTTAAGCAGCTGTTTTTGCATAATAATTCTAAAGCACAAAAACGTTTAATACAATGTCTCAGGCAACAGAAAGTGGAAAGAGTTGTCCATAAGCTTAGGGAGCCTGTAACAAGGAAAATAGTGTGGTCCTGTGGACGTATTCAAAATATTTCGGAAATTTTATGAAAGTTTGTATAAAGCAGAAAAATATGGAAATCAAGGAAAGGTACAAATGGAAATGTTTAAGGAAGAATTAAATATACCAAGTTTAGAGGTAGATGAGGCTCGGTTACTAACAGGATAGGAAGAGGTGAGATCAAAATGGCAATGTATAACCAATCTACAGGAAAGTCCCATTGAATAGATGGTATTCCTGTGGAAGTTTGGAAGCTAGGAGGGAAAAAATGAAGATCTGGAAGATTTTGTTTAACAGTATTTTAAGAGTAGGAGAAGTACCAACATCCTGGAAGAAGGCGGTGGTAACAGTAATACCTAAAGAAGGTAAAGATCCATTGGATCCAGCTTCATACAGGCCCATTTCAATACTAAACCATGATTTTAAAGTGTTTTGCCATTCTTTAAGCCATTATAGACAATGTGATACCAAAATTGTTAGATATGTATTAGTGTGGTTTTGTGGCAGGGAGGCAATCATTTGAGAATATTAGCAGAACATTGATGATCCAGAGGGAAGCAGAATGTAAGAAAATACCACTGTTATTGGTTGGTCTTAATGCAGAGAAAGCATTTGACAAAGTAGACTGGGACTTCATTATCAGGGCAATGGACGCATTTGCTTTCCCTGATACAATTATAAGGTTGATTAGGAGTATATATGAGGGATCAGAGGCAAAAGTTCAAGTGGGTGGAGTCCTCTCTGATAACTTCTGCTTGAGTAGAGGAACCAGGCAGTATTGTCTGCTTTCCCCTTTGTTGTTTGCATTATATTTAGAACCATTGGCAAAGAAAATAAGGGACTCAGAAATTCAAGGATATAGTTGGTATGGCAGTCAGGAAAAGCTGGCTCTGTTTGCAGATGATATTTTATACATTATAATACCAGAACGGGGACACTACAGTGTTGTGGAACATTGTTTCGTATCATCTTGGGATACAAAATTAATGAAGCTAAAGCAAAGGCAATAACAGTAAATTATGTACTCGCACACAAATTTATCCAACAATGTCCATATTTATGGGGATATAACAACATGAAGTATTCAGGAGTATGGATTAGAAATTACTTTGTTGTGGCAGCTAAGGATATGTGGGAAGAAACTAAACAGAAGATTATACAAAAAGTTGAGAAATTGGAGGCTTTGTTATATGGATGTGGAAACTAAGATACAAGCAGTTAAAACATTTTTAGTCCCTTTAGTCTTATGCACAGGATAGGCTTATTTTTATCAACCAGAAACGAAGCTGTGGATAGCAATTAAAAAAGAGCTGAAGGATTTTATCTGGGAAGGGAAGACGGTTAGGGTCTAGTTGGATAAGATGATTCTTCCATTAGAACAAGGCAGACTAGGATTAACCAATTTGAGGGGGTACTTTAGAGCAACACAGTTAAGGCTCTTATACATAGCACAAGCAGAAAATTATAATTCCAAGTGGAAAGGAATGATGCTGCTGCAGGGGGGAAGCTCAAGAAATAAGGAGAGATTGGGATTTTGGATGTAGACTATTAAGGTGAACAACAAAAAACATAGAGTATTACATTCATAAAATAGCAGGGATTATTGAACTAAATCAGCACAAGAATGGAGAAAATAAATTCTGCTGATAGGGATGACTGTTAGGGATGCAGATAATAGGCGGCTGGAATTTATTGGAGAAAGCTGGCAAACTAGCCAAGGTATTAAGTGCTAATAACTAGAAAGGGAAAGGTTATAGAATGGGAAGAGACCAAGAATTTATTTAAACTGCAGGTTAGAGATTGCCTTCCCCTATTAAGAATTGATATCAGAGTATAGGCAAAGAGAAAGAAATAGGGGGGTCCTAAATGAAGGACCAGCACTGGAGGTGTTTTTAATAGAAACTAGAACAGAAGCTGCCATTAGAAAATGAATAATTAGAGCATGTAAAATATTGCATGGTAATTATAAGAATCAATCAGAGGAGCTTAAAAAGGATTGAGAAGAAAGATTGGATAAGCAATTCACAGAGAGACAATGGGGGGATATACGTGTATCTTCCGCATTTGCAACAAAGTCTAGAAGATTGATAATCTTTGCCTGAAAGTGTTTACATAGGTATTTTTGTACCCCAAGTCGACTCCAAAGAATTTTTCCTCAGGTGAATAGCAAATGTTGGAGGTGTGACAGGCAAGAAAGAAGTAGCTGGGAACATATTTTTTGAGTGTGTAATGAGCTGGCACACTTGCTCTGTCCAGAGTTGCTGGTTGAGCAGATCGGATTGACTGGTAAGATTTTTTTTCAGCTATGATAAGAATCGGAATTGCATAGATATAGTAAAGCCTTGCTGAGTCTAATTATAGTGGCTGCCAAAAAAGCAATTACTAGAAAAAGGAAATCAAAGTCTAGACCAACTTTACTAGAAGTAGTGAATTCAATAACAGAGATACAGCAACTGGAATTGCAATCTTTAGAAAAGGGAAGGAGAAAACTACATAGGAGGTAAATGGCAGTTGTGGAAACAGTATATGCAGAGAAGGAACGAGTTTTAAGAGGCAGGATTTGAATGAGTCATATAATGCTTAACTGACGCTGATTGGATAGATAAATGATGTGTAGTGTTTGCAGCTACAGTTTCAGTGGTGTCTGTGATGTATAATGTTTGCAACTAAAGCGGTGGCAGTGTTTTTCATTTATATAAATATGATTGCCTATGTCATATGTGATAATTTAATAAAGTTTATTGAAAAAAGTATGTGTGAAAGAAAAAATGTGAGAATCGTTGATATTTAGGGAAGCTGTGAATGATGCAGTAAAATGAGATAAAGAAAATAAGCTGTAATATAAAGGAAGTATTTGACAGAGTAATTCAAAATTAATGTGAGGTGTTGGAGAAATATGGTTTTGTATGGAATTTTAGAAAGTGTTTGAAAAATGTGTAATGGTTGGAGAATAATATTTAATTAATGATTTGCGGGTGAAAATAAGGACAGAGCATGGCCTAAAACAAGGTTACCTTGAACACGCCTTTGAGAATACTTCATTTGAGCTATCACCAACTTGGGCAGATGGGTCTTCTGTTTAATGTCTTATTGGAAGGATGGGGTCCTTAAGAAATGCAGCACTGTTATACTGTTGTGCATCATCTCCACTAGAAGAGGAACCCAAATGTATGGTGTAGAAATACATTTGTAGTATGTGCTATCTGTTGAGCCATTGACATGGATGCATGAAAGCAACTGTTTAATTTCAGCTTTGAAATGTGTTTGCGTCAAGGTACTTATTAATCTTAAGGAGAAATAGATTACGCGGAATTTTACCAAATGAAGCAGCTCTTGCATTCCCCATTTCCAGAATGCATCAGAAACATTCCAGATAAATAGAGGCTGTTTTAACACTTATGGTCAGAACTGCTCAGATGAAGTCCTGTAGATGGGAATGAAGCCCTTCACAGCCAAGAGTGTACCTCCTAATTTTACTGACCTTTCCTCCTGTCCTGTTAAGAGGAGGATTAGCTCAGCTCTGTCATAACAAGAGGTAGGAGTTAATAACTACTACATTGTCCATATTGTCTTGAAATGTAAATGGCCTTATAGTTATAGACAAAACAAAGAGTATTGAATTATATTAAGAAATGTAGGGTGCAAGTAATGTTGCAAGAGACAGATTTGGGTCAAAATAAGTATTTACATTTAACAAAGAAAGGATTGTGGAATGGACACTCAGCAGAATATCAGGGACAAATGGGAAGAGTAATAATCGGTTGCTAGATGGTCTACAGTAGTGATAAAAGTGGAAATAGCAGAGCAGTAAAGGTTTGTTTGTGTTCATAAGGGGCTATTAGCAAGAGATGAGGCTTATGCTGATATTTATTTATATTCCACCAAAAACTATTATGGGACTTAAAAAGTAGGGGAAAATAAGCAGCTTTCAGCAGAGAGTATTAGTTATTGGTGGAGAGTTTAACTTGATATGCTACATTGAGGATGTATCAGGGAACCTAGAAGGGAAAATAACACAAAAAGGTAGGTTTTTGAAGAAACGTATGTGAATATGTGGTATGGAATTTGTGAAAGGTATAACAACTGGGTTAGACTGGATAGAATTTATATTTCATTGGCACATGCATTTAATTGAAAGCTTTGTCATGCATCTAGTAACTGTTTCAGATTATGCAGCAATAAAAATTAAAGTAAAGATGCAGGCTAATGAAGTAAAAATGAGACACTGGCACTTTCCCACTTGTTTAAAAGAGAAGCATTTAAGAAACAGGTAGTGGAAAGTTATTGGGAAAGTTAGAAATTTCTTCCGGAGGGATAGCTAGTGAGTGGGATAAAATGGAAATGAAGTTTAAAAGTAGAGTAGAAGTAAGCAAAAGAGATTTGAGAAGTAATAAGCGTTATTTAGAGGGGCTTACAAAAAGGGTAAAGTATTGCAGAATAAGGGTAATTTAACAGAACAAGAAGAGGAGCAACTGTGGAGTGCTAAAGGGAAAATAAGAATGTGTCTACGTAATATGCATGAGTTTAGAAAGGTTTTTGTTAAGCAACTATTTTGAAAACTCCAGAGCACAAATACTTTTTACTCAATAACTTGGACAACAGAAAGTAAAAATGTAGGAAGCCTGTAAAAAGAAAAATAACCAGAGATCCTTTAGAAGTATAAGAGATACTTCAGAAATGTTATGAAAATATGTGTAAGGCAGTGAGCTGTAGAAACCAAGAAAAGGCACAAATGGAAATATTTATGGAAGACCATTATGCCAGTGATAGAAGATGATAAAGCTCAACAGTTAATAGCTAAGATAGGAAGAAATGAGATAAAAATGATCAGTCAGAGAGGAAGTGTACATGATCCTGCATTATTTTTGTGGAAGTTAGGAGGGAAGAAAGTGAAAAAAGATCTGAAAATTTTGTTTATTAGTGCTATAGAAAGGGGAATGGAAGTACCAGCATATTGAAAAAGCTGTGGTGACTGTATTACCTAAATTAGAGTAATGACCCTTCAGGTTAAAAGGTAGGTACTAGGCTATTGGCCCTAGGGCCTATATAAGCCTAACAGCAAAGTGTTCCCTGCATGTATGGCAACTACAAGGCTCCAATCCACTAATGTCACAAAAAAAACTAAGCCAGCAGACAATGGCAAACTGCAAATCTTTAATAGGACTCCCATAGAAAACATGGGTAGTCCATAAAAAAACGGTTTCAGCTGAAATTCCACTTTGCCTTCTTCACTGAACAAATGAATGGTAATTGACACATTTAAATACTATGCATATTGAAACATGTTGAGCAACCATTGGTTGTGGTCCCTCACAAATGCTCATTTAATCCAGGTGAAAATAATGCACCTAATTTAATAATCCATTTCCTTTCCTTTGAATTTAAGAGGCTATGCCACCGGCTTTATAGGCCCTATTGCCCATGATTCTGTCAGTAACTGTAAACCTTGAATACAGCATTAGGATGTCTATTGGTATGTTTGAATAAGGCATTACTAGATTTTTTATTCCTAATTTCACTTAAACGTTCTGAAATTTGAATCCTCAGTGGTCTAGAGGTCTGAACTACATAGAAAGCAGAGCAGGTACAGGTGGCTAGATAAACCAGCCAAGTCGGTCCCACAGTTGGCTAGATAAACCAGCCAAGTTGGTCCCACAGTCGGCAAAAAAACAAATATTGTAAACATTGCCCATATTGTAGCTGGAAAAATCCTTTGTTTTACTAACAATCCTACAATGGGTACAGTGGCCACAGGGTACACAGCCTACTAGTAAGTCCCCAGTCAATGTCCTTTGACTTAAGTCATCTGGACCTCTAGGAATATGCTTGTAATGACTCAACTGGGAACCAATAGATGTTCATTGTGTTACACTGCTGCAGTCATCACACTTGGGTTATCCTGCCATCAGGCGGTCCCGCAGTCGGCCAGAGTTCCAAAGTCTTGGTCCGGCGTCTGTTGCTGTCGCTTCTTCCCTGACTTCAGTGCGCCAGGGGTATATAAGAGGCACCACAAAGAAAAAAACGCAATAAAACTGCTCAAATATATTAAACCAGCAAATCACCAAAAAGCAGTCTAAAGAGGCAAAAGTACTGAAATTACGTATTTCAGCACGCACTTTATTCCAAGGTTGACTTTTCAGCCCACAGTTCCAAAATACATGAACAAACGTAACTTTACAGTCCATACATCACCGGAACATATACAGTCCACTGTTCCAATGAGCACAAACACAGATGACTTTTCAGCCCACAAATTCACTAGAACATTAACGCAATTCACTGCTACAATGCGTTTTCATCTGCGATGACTTCCTCAGATGGAGATGCATACCCGTATAATACCCAGCTTTTTATACTTATTCTAATCAATCAACACCTTCAACGAAACAATTAAATACTTAAATTGACTCCATTTTTAAAAATATCCTAAAGATTTACAATAAAAAACATTCAACATACTTATTTCAAAATTAATACTATACAATATCTTATAAAATAATATTATCTTAAAAAACTTTATATATTCCATCAAAATACATCATTAAAAATCCTTTCATATCTTAATAAAATTCAACAAATAAATAGCGCCATCTATTGTCAAAATTTAATTTTACAAGAACAATCCTTCTACTACTATGCATAAAAACATTTAAACTAAATATTTCATATGAACCATTATAATGTCAAGAAATGCAATAAATACTAATATAATACATCTAAAACATATATTTTATAACTTCATTGCATTCTATGATGTAATATAACTCGGCGTCTGTTGCTGTCGCTTCTTCCCTGACGTCAGTGCGCCGGGGGTATATAAGAGGCATCCGACACCATTTTCTTCAGTCTTTCTTGCCGCGCGGTGCCCGAAGCAGAAGCAGTTTGCAAGTGCCAGTCGGCCGACTCCTGAGATATTCAAATCTAATTTCAGACCAAAGTCTTCAATAAAGCTAAGTACCCCATAGGGGAACCTTTTCTTGCCTCAGTCCGATGTCAGAAAAAGTTAACAATTGCATTTCTTGTGGGAAGCAAATACCTCATAAGGACTTTAATTCTTATTGCACTCCTTGCCTAGGCCCAGACCACGACGTCACAGGTTGTCAGTTTTGTGCTAGGTTTAACAAACGTACTATTAAACGTCGGCTTGATTTTGCCCGGCATTATTTTGGTAGTAAATTTAATTATACCATGCCGTCGGAGCAACCGATGACCGGAATGCATAAAAAACGCAAAGATAAAGACAGGCAGCCGAGATCCAAACCAGACTCCGAGGCCTCTTCTAGGCCAGTCGCCGGTTCTCCGGTTTTCAGTGAGGCGCCTACGCAGCCCTGACTATCGCTGATTTAGAACCCCAGCCAGCATCCGATTCCCAAGCGGAGATTGCTAGGCCTCCATAACCTTTACCTTTAGGCCCTTCCAACTCCATGGCTGAAGGCGATTCCGGTGCAGTTGAAATGCCTTCAGTTGCAGAAGGTGTCTTCAGACCAACTACACTCACTATTAAATCTTTTGCAAAGCTGAAAACCCCTTTAAAAACAAAGAAGACTGTATAGCAGTCTCCAGTACAAGGCCCATGCCTAAGAAACAAATGTTTAAGATGGCTGAAGATTTAATTACCCTTATCAGGGGTTCCCATCCCCCTCCTGATAAAAGGCCAAGACAGGAGGAGGACTACGCTTCCTCTGACCAGGTTTCAATTTCTTCAGATTCTTCTGTGGAACAGGAATACTCTCTTCCCCCTTATGAAGACTCTGATGCAGAAGAGTCTATCCCTTCAGCATCTCCCCCAGAAGACTACTCTTTTGGGGAAACTTTACATACCATGAGGGAACATTTCCACTGGGCAGGCCAGGATTACTCTGATTCTAAGAAAAGGCTCCGAGAGTTCCTTTTACTACCCCAGCACAGACCACTTGCTATTCCACCCATGTTAGACATTGTGGATGATGTTTATTCAAAATCTAGCCTTTACCCAGATTCACTACCTCCTGCACCAGCCAAACCAGACAGATACTACAGAGTCCCTGACTCTCACAAATTCCTATATAAAAGTCCTGTTGCTGACCCAGAAACCATTTCCCAGGGTCCCAAAGGGGTTAAGGCCTCTATTGCTAAAAATCCTGTACGCCCCTGAAAGGGATTCTAGAGCACTAGACAGATGGGGAAAGAAAGTATATACCTCAGCTACTCTAGCTATGAGGGCCTTAAATTGCCAGTTTCACATAATGAAATATCAACAATGTCTGATGTCTCAATTAAAACAAAAAATGATCACACATACAGAACAGCCTGATTACAAGGAAATGCAAGATTTGTTGCATGCAGCTGAACAAGTGGGAAAACATACTTTGCAATGTGGATTTGATTCATTGGAAGCTTCTTGTAGAGCAGCAGTGACAGGGTCTGTCATATGTAGACATGCTTGGTTAAAAGAACAAACTTTACCTGATCATGTTAAAGCAAAGTTATTGGATGCACCTTTACAGCAGGATGTTTTATTTGGTGTAAAAGCAGAAGAGGTTTGAAAGAAAATGGAGGATAAGGCAAAATCTATGCAGACAGTCAAGGATTTTTTACAGGTTCAACCCCCTCGTTTCAGCAGAAATTGGCCAACCAAAAACTGGTCCTTGCCAGCTTCTGCCAGACCACAGAGGGGCAAATACAGATGCCCAAGGGGAAGAGGTCAGTCACGAGCCTCTTACCAGCCTAGACAGTGGGGTGCCACAACCCAAAAAGGAGGAGAAGACAGGTCTCAAACTTTCAGAAGACAAACACAATGACTTACCCCTCAGACTGCCAAGCAAATCCCTCTTGGCAGCTCCCTTGGGAGGAAAACAAGCACTTTTTGCAGACAACTGGCACAGCATCACAAAAGACAAATTGGTCCTAAATATTGCATCTCAAGGATACAGATTCCACTTTCACACTTTACCAAGGATAAAAGGAATGCCAAACCTGCCACCAAATCAATGGGCAGAGGCTCAAAAGCAAATTTCAGCTCTCATGGACATGAGAGCCATTCAAAAGGTCCCAACACAAGAGCAAGGACAAGGATTTTACTCGAGACTCTTTCTAGTTCCCCAAAAGGACAAAGCCTGGAGACCCATTCTGGACCTCTCAATTCTAAACACATATCTGGAAGTACCCAAGTTCAAGATGCTAACACTACAGCAGCTTCTTCCCATGCTGGGCAAGAAGGCTTGGCTAGTAACGTTGGACCTCAAGGAGGCATACCTGCATATCCCAATCAGACAAAATTGCAGAAGATACCTCCGATTTTTAGCAGGTTCAACCCATTACCAATTCTCTGCACTGCCCTTTGGCTTATCTACTGCGCCCAGGGTCTTCACAAAATGCCTGGCACCAGTAATTGCATACTGCAGACAAAGAGGAATTCAAATATATCCATACCTGGACTGCCTTATTCAATCAGAAAACAAGGACATTCTTTTAAAGCATCTGGCGTTTGTCAAAAGCTTAAGTTGCCTAGGGTACACAGTAAATGAAAATAAGTCAAAACGAGTGCCCTCACAAGACATAATATTCCTGGGTGCCAGCTTAAATACAACGGCCCAGATGGCTTATCTCACGCTGGACAAGCAAGGACAACTGACTCAGTACTTCAAAATGATGGCAACAAAGACCCAACTACCTGCAAGAAAAATTCTGCAGGCCTTGGGATTCATGGCATCTTGCATACTACTAATACCATTTGCAAAACTGCATATGAGGAAATTACAATGGTACCTGAAAAGTGTATGGACTCAACACAGCCATAGCTTGGAAACAATAATTCCACTCATTCCCTGCCTTCAACAGGAGTTTCTATGGTGGGCTCAGGCATGTCACCTCAACAAGGGTCAGCCTTTTGCCTTACCCCCAGCCAGGCAAACTATAACAACAGATGCATTGGATTATGCCTGGGGAGCACACATGGCAGGACAATGTATTCAGGACAAATGGTCTGCAGATCAAAGGCATCTACATATCAATCAAAAAGAGATGCTAGCTGTACAAAATGCCCTAACAGCTTTCAAGGACCTCCTACATCCAGGGCAACTCCTAATAAAGATGGACAACACCACAGTGATGTGGTACATAAACAAGCAAGGGGGCACACATTCCTACCCCCCTATGCAGGCAAGCAATGACCTTGTGGAACACAGCACTGACCTACCAAGTTCAACTACAAGCACAATTCCTGCCAGGAAAGAAAAACACATTGGCAGATGATCTAAGCAGAAACATCATAGATCTTCACGAGTGGAAACTAGATCCACAAGTATTCGCAATGTTAACTCAAAAATGGGGGAGTCCAGACATAGATCTGTTTGCTTCCCCCCAAAACTACCAACTACGGACATTCTGCACAAGGACATACCACACACTAGCTTGGAAAGTGGACGCCCTCTCATTCAGTTGGAAAACATTGACAGTGTATGCTTTTCCTCCACTACCTCTTCTGGCAAAGGTGCTGCTGAAAGCCAGATCAGAGAGGCCACAACTGATACTCATTGCTCCAGACTGGCCACAGCAGCACTGGTATCCAATACTAAGGAACATGGCTCCAAGGCCCACCATGGATTTTATCTCCAATTCCTCACCTGCTCACTCAGCAAAACAATCAGATTCTACACGGCCATCTCAAGACTTTAAATCTGGCTGCATGGCAAATTACCTAAACAACCAGTCAACACTTCTCTCTAAAGCTGTGATGGATGTCATTCTGGAGGCCAGGAGGCCCAGCACCAGGAAAGCCTATTCAGACAAATGGAAAAGATTCTACGCCTGGAACCAGGCTAAAGGCCAAAATCCCCTTGTCCCAAATATTCCGTAGATTCTTCAATATTTAACTGAGATGTTGCACAAAGGACTTTCTTTTTCATCTATTAAGATCCACGCCTCAGCTATTTCAGCTCAATACAACACGGATCCTCCTATATTTTCACATCCATTACTAAGACAGTTCCTCAGAGGGGCTAAGAACATAAGACCTCCCCGGAGAGCACCAACACCAACTTGGGATCTCAATTTTGTTTTGGAAAAACTTACACTACCGCCCTTTGAACCAGCTTTTACAGCTGATCTACAGTTTCTATCATGGAAAACTGCCCTGCTGCTAGCAATAACTTCAGCCCGAAGAGTCTCAGAGCTACAGGCCCTAATGGCAGTGGAGCCTTTCATCATTTTTCATCGAGAGAGTCGCTTTACGAACTAACCCTTCCTTTATGCCAAAGGTGGTATCCAGTGTGGCCCTAAACCAAACCATTAATTTGCCCACCTTTTATCCAAACCCCCAGAACAAAGGGGAAAGGCTCCTACACTCTTTGGACATTCACAGGCAATTACGTTACTACTTGGATAAAACTAAGGCTTTCAGAAAATCTGACCAGCTCTTTGAATCCTGTGCTGCAGGATCACAAGGAAAAGGCCATCTTAAAACAGACCATTTCAAAATGGATAGGACATTGTATCCGTTTCTGCTACACACACCATGGGAAACCTGTACCTGGTAACATTAGGCCCCATTCCACCAGGGCTACAGCAACATCAACAGCCTTCCTCAGAGGGGTACCAACCAAGGATATTTTGGAGGCTGCAACTTGGAGTTCAGTGCACACCTTCTCCAAGCACTATCACTTACCTCTATACTCTAAAACCAGAGCTGGCTTTGCCACTGCAGTTCTGCAGGGTCTACTAGCGCCTCCAAACCCTGTTTAGTTCCACCACCCATCCTTAGCTTTGGGATTCAACCCAAGTGTAATGACTGCAGCAGTGTAACATGAACATAGTACAGTTTTGTACCTACCATAAATGTAGATGTTTGAGTGTTCACACTGCTGCAGTCCAGGTTACCCTCCCTCCATCCCCTCTGACCTAGCTGAACTTTTCTATACCTTTTCTATCCTGTACAGCCTTTGTGGTGTATTTGCTTGTAACTGAAGGTATTTCTTTTATTCCTTTTACATGTTTTATTAGCAATATGTATTGCCTACCTACTTGGGGGCACCTGACATCTGGGCCAAGAAAAACTGAAGAAAATGGCGTCGGATGCCTCTTATATACCCCTGGCGCACTGACGTCAGGGAAGAAGCGTCAGCAACCGACGCCGGACCAAGACTTTGGAACACTGGCCAACTGCGGGACCGCCTGACGGCAGGATAACCCAAGTGTGATGACTGCAGCAGTGTGAACACTCGAACATCTACATTTATGGTAGGTACAAAACTGTACATTTTGCCCCTACGAAATGAAAAAGCACCTGTCTCAAAATGGTTGAAAAATAATCATCAACTTGTAGTATATTCCAATGTCACTGCACACTATTCAGCAGAAGATCCGTATTTCTGCCATAAGTGGTCACCAAATGAATGACTGTTTGGTTGTCCACTCGTTTGTGTTTATACTGTGAAGTATCCTGCCTGTCCAGTGCAGATACGGTGTTGCTAGTGCTCAGGACATATCCCATTGCATAGCCCCTATCTTTAAACCTAGAGATAAGATATCATCCCTATAGTGTTCATAAGTGTTTGACTCTGAGAAGATGCGTTTGATCCTAAGGAACTGGGACTTGGGTATGTTCCTGCAGATGTGGGGTTGATGAAAGCTGGAGGCATGGAGTAGGGAATTATATTGGGGATACTTTCGGTATACCTGTGCATCCAAAAAGATGATACTCTGGGAATGTTAATTAGCTGTAAATTTGATGCCCCACTTGTCATCATTTAGGTAACTTACAAATTCCCTTAGATATATCTCGTCCGATCTCCATACCATCCAGCAATCATCCAAAAATCTTCTCCAGGTGTCTATTTCATCCAAATATATATTGTGTGTATTATCATAGATCAAAAACTCATCCACATATGCCATGAATAAATCAGCATAGATAGGGGCAAATGATGCCCCCATGGCCATCCCTTGAGTTTGCCAATAACATTTGTTCTGATAGTAAAAGACTTCTTAGTCAATACATGTTCAGCAAGCCCAATAAGGAAAGTGTTAAATCCTGGGGGATAGAATTCAGACCTATTTAGCTAATATTCTAGGGCATCCAAACCCGCCCAATGTGGAATATTGGTATATAACGCCGAGACTTCTAGAGTGCAGAGTTACCATCCTGGCTCTAATTGGGTGTCAGCAGTGATTTGAAGGAATTCTGTGGTGTCCTGAAGTCTGGAATGTACCCACCTAAGTAAAGGTTGTAGGTGTCGAGTTAGAAATTGGGATATGGGTTCTGTTAAAGAGCCCCTACCCGAGACAATAGGCCTATCTCGTGGGTGGTTCAGGTCCTTATGTATTTTGGGAAGAAAATATATATAGATGATATTAGGATCCATAACCGTTAAATGATGCAAGTCATGATCAGAAATAATGCCTTCTTCCCTAGTTAAGTTCAAAAACTGATCAATTTCTTTCCTGAACCTGAAGGTGGGATCTAGGGGCATACAAGTGTAATGACGTCCATCCCTTAGTTGTCTGAACGCTTCATCATTATACTCTGTCCAGTTTATGACTACCACAGCTTCCCCCTTATCTGCAGACACAATTACCAAATCCTTATTCTCAATCAATTCTTGTAAAGCTGCTGTTTCGATCTTTGAGAAGTTGTTAGCTTTACACGTGTTCCCTAAAATTATAATGTAGGTCCTGTAACACAGAAGTTTGAAACATGTGCACATTGGGGTGCACAGGGGGTTTAAATTTGGACCTGTGATACTGAAATCTATCACCAGATACAGCATTATCAGAATCCTTAAAGAACATTCTTAAGTTTAACAATCTACAAAAGGCAGTAACGTCCAGAGGAAGCTTAACTTCTGAAACAAAGAAACCAGGAATAAAACGTAGTACCTTACTTAGTACTTTTATTTGCATGTCCGACAGCGATACATTTGAGATGTTAAGAATATTGTTCTGGTTGATTATTTCTGAGTCATTAGTTCCAGTAGGCCATCCATATTTTCTATTCTTTGCATGTTTTCTACCCCCCCCCCGACCTGTCTAAAGGGTTGGCTGTTTTAGATGCAGGGGAATCTCCATAGTGCTGCGTGCCAGGGTCTGTCGCAGATGATTATTCGTCACCAGAGGTTTTATAATTGGAACTAGAATATGTGGTTCTTTTCAAAATCGATCTGGGTCTCTTGCCTTTACCCCCTTTTTTTGCCATATCATTAAACCTGACCTGTTTGTCATATTACTAAACTGTGTTCCCTTGTCGTAATCCGCTAGATCCCTCTGAAATTTTCTCATCTTTTTGGACTTAAGATATTGCTCTAAGTTGACCAAGCCCTTACTTAATTTGTCAAGACAAGTTTGGTACACTGGCAGTCCCTCATGTTTTGGTAATCTCACATAGTCTGGTTAGCTCTACCGTGTCTGTTTCAGTAATCCTATCATAATAAGCTAATAGGACTCTGACAAAGCCCATTGATGCTTGTTGTTGGGCCACTGCCCATTGTTCAGTTAATTCTGCATCAATCTTGCCCACCAAAGTCTGAAGGTGAACCCTCAAACCCTGTGTAGCCATGTCCTTGGCCAAGTAGGCCTTAAATTATTTTGCATGCCAGACATTAGTTCTTAGGGACCTCATTTGTTTAGTTAAATTCTGAAAATGTGCTTCACAGGAAGCCTCCAAAGTTATGGGAATAAAATTGTTGTATTAGTGTCCATGCCCAGGCCAAAAAACCCCAAGTTATCCTTATTGGCTGACAATCCCCTCAAGATGCTAGTCAAATCCATGGCAGTGGGTGTTGCAAAAGGAATTTCCTGTAGATTAAATCAATATACCAATTTATCAATAATGATCAAAATTCCAGATCTACTGCCTCTGGTGGGCGAAAGGATGGAATCACCCAAAAAAGGAAAATATTAATTTTAGTGTTTTGGCCTGCGGTGCATAAAAATATTTAGTTATTACTCACTAAAAATATCTTCAAAATGCCCAATTGGAACCTAAGTCTCAATTGGAATATCCATTAACCTCAACAGCAATGCTACGTTTCGAATCATGCATTAATCCAACAATCTAGTTATTCATGAACCAAAGAGAACAATAGCCCTTGCCCTCAATGCACAAATTGCAATAATAATATTTGGATCATTACAATCTCAGTATTTATGAAGCAATGCTATGTCCACTTGTTCTTGTCATTAATAAAAAAACAAACAATAATAGCCCTTGCTGTGATTAATAAGTAGAACTGAAAGTAACCACACGGCTAGACCACACTATTATGATTATTGCAAAACCAAAGAATATTTAATATAACGGTTGATTCAGACCAAACCCCCCCTAGAAGCTACAGATCAGTGGATCAATACAAAATAATACAAATGTATAGAAAATTCATAATGCATACCCAAACCAGAATTTGTCAGCTTTGACAATGAGGTTGAAACCACCCTACAGTAAAACCATAAATGAAACTAGTTTTAGCTATTGAAATAGTTGTTTTACCACAAAAAAGAAGAAATGCCCAGAAAATATATATCTGAGCAATAATCCTTTAAATCATAAATGATGATCTCCTATTTTTCTATTGAAACCACACCGTGTGATGATTTTAGAACAAATGACTTGTTCAAACTTGATCATGGGTCGCCCTGAACATGTTGAGTATAAGATATGGGATAGAGTCCAACTAGTGCAAAGGAATTTTTGGTTATCCCAAACCCCAAAAATAGTGCCCGAATGGGCTAATCTTAAAGTAAAGTGCTTGAATTAGTCCTAAAACTTGCTGTTCAGGCTACAAAAATCCAGAGCACTCATTAAACACCCCTGTGTAAGCCTAGCCAAAAGGAAAAGCCACCCAAGAAAATTATTTTCCTGTGCCCCTGTCGAGCAGAGCCACAGAAGTGATCCCCGGGGTGAATTTCCTATCTCCCATCCAGTCATCAAGATTTTTCTTGAACGGTGCTATTGAGGAGCTTTGTTTGATATAGATAGGTTGTTTGTTCCAGAGTATGGGAAGTCTCTGGGACAGGAATTTATCCCTCCAGCATGTTCTGTTTATTGTGGTGACAAGGTTTAGGTCCCTAGAGTGTGTAGCTTGGAGGGATTGGGATTTCTTTAAGTGGAGCATGTCCAGCAGCTCTGGGTTTGACATAGCTTTGTACGTTAGGCAGAGATCGCCTCTGAGTAGGTGATATGCGACGGAGTACAGCTGGAATTTTTTGAGATGGTCTGCGTAGGGTATCTGTTTGAGGCCGGTAATCCTCTTTGTGAGGTATTTCTGCGGCCTTTCCAGTTGTAGATGTCTTGTGAGGTACATACCAAAAGGGGCGTTGTACTCTAATGGGTCTGAGTGATGAGTAGAAGGGAACAATGACCTCTCTCTTCCTGGATGAGAAAACTTTTGTGATGCTGTGCCACATAGAAGGATTTCCTGACTGCTGTGGTGATGTGCTTATCAAAGGAGAGACTACTATCCACCTGTGTCCCAAGGTCTCTTGTCACGCTTTCTGTGTTAAGTAGACTACCGCCTATATGGTAGTTCATGGGTACAGAGTTTTTACCAAAAGGATTGACTGTGCACTTTTTGGCATCGAGCTTGAGGCCATGGCTTTGACACCAGGCATCTGTTTCAGTGAGGCACTTTTGTAGGATGTCCACATCATTAGAACTTTAGATTATGGCTCCTAGTTTGCAGTCATCTGCGAACTTTGTTAGACAAAGACCTTCTGTGTTAGCCTGTACTTCAGAGAAGTAGATACCAAACAGGATTGCTCGATCAGTCATAATTTTAATCCCAAAGCACTTGTGGACAGAAAGAATAAGGTGATGCTGAAAGGCTTACTACCTTTCTCTCTCAATGAAGCTGTCACTGGGGCTCAATCCCCCAAACCAAAGTCTAGGGAGTCAAAGTCTCAATTTCAGCTTTAAATCATGATTGTAAAGTGGTTGTCTCTACTAGGTAAAAGAATGCCAAGGTGTTGCCAAAATGGATAGATATTGATCAGTGTTGTTTTGTTGGAAGGGAGGCAAACATTTGACAACATTAATAGAACAGCGATGATCCAGGGGGAAGCAGAATTAGGAAAATATCGATCTGATGTCAATTTTTTTCTGTCCTCAACTGTTGGGTTCAGATTCTTCAAAAAACTTTATATTCCTAGCATATTTTTTTGTTACTGATTATTCCTTAACGTTGTACGTTAACATACTGCTTCCTTACCATTGTTGGTAATTTTTCCCACTTTCGCTGTCTTTACACACTTGTGTATTCCTTAAGTAATATTGTCAGTAACACTTTCTTTGTAACTTCCTTTTTAAAAATGTTATTGTTATATCGTGCTTTAGTATGGCTGAGAAAGGACCTTCTGGGTTTAAAAAAATGCTTGAAGTGTAGACACAAGTTGCCTATTTCTGATTTTCTATACACACTGCATTTATTGCATAGGTCCACAGCACGTGCAGAAGGATTGCTCTATCAGTCATAATTTTAATCCCAAAGCACTTGTGGACAGAAAGAATAAGATGATTCTGAAAGGCTTACTACCGCTCTCTCAATGAAGCTGTCACTAGAGCTCAAACCCCCAAACCAAAGTCTAAGGAGTCAAAGTCTCCGATTCCATCCACTTCCTCGGCTCCATCTTCCATGCCTTCCAAGAAGAGGTCTAAATTGGATTTGAGGAGGTTTCAAACCTCTTCCCTTTCAGATCCGAAGAAAAAGAGGTTAATGGATCCTACATCCTGGGATCCAACCAAGAAACTTTCAGATCCAACTACTCCGGATCCTGCTGTTTTGCCAAGGACCCAATATTCTCCTTCTGTTGATCCGGTACCTTCCAGGCTCCCTTCACCCTTTATGGAAAGGCGCCATACAAAATCACCTTCCCTGGCCTCATCTCGGTCATTAAGGAGTTTGAATGAAGATGTGGATTGGATGATGAGGAAGCTTCTCTTGGTGCAGATTCAGGTGGGTGTGTTACTGGCTATTACCACTTGGGGGCAGAAGGCTGTTCCTTTGACCACTCTACCACCTTAGACTCGTCCTCTGATTCCTTTGCTTGCTTCACAGTCCCCGGATCCAAGTCTTCTGGGTCCATCTGGCTTGGATCCAAAGATAACCCTGTCTTCAGATCCAAAGCTAACTCTGAGTGCCCCAGTTATGACATCTTCGTATCCAGGGGAGACAAAGCTTCCTTGTTGGATCTGAGGTGATGGGATCAATTCTGAAGATGTTGGAGCCGTCTCTGCACCTTGGGGCTTTGACTTTGGGACAGCTTGGCTCACACTTCCTATTCAAGGAGATTGCTTTCAGGGCAGGAGAACACAGTGGACCAGAAGGCTGCCTTCTCAGTGCTGGGGTCTTCTCTTTCTCTGGGGCAGTCTGCCTTTGAGGTTGTGAAGAGGTTATTCTCGGCTGCAACAGGACTGATGGATCCAACCCCCTGAGATCTCCAATTCAGCTCCCAGATGTCTCTGTGCGCTTGGAGCCTCATCATTCAACGCCACAGGAACAGCCAGCTGGAGACCTCCAGACTACCCAGCAGGGTTTCATAGTCTTTTCTGACACTTCCCCAGAACACCCCACTGAGGAAGTCCTTAGGAAGAGAAAGTGTAAGAGGAGGCACTTGGACTCTCAGCAAGTGTCAGTCACTGAGGATATAGACTTCTACGAAGATGAAGGGCCCCCATGATCACCTCCAGAAGACATTTTATTTAGAAACATCCTTGAGATCCTGAAGCAGAGAGATTGTTGGACCACTAGCAACCCTTAACTGAAGGAGTCAGTATTTCTGGAGGTCGTTGAAGCTGGCCCATCTACCTCCTGGGTTACTCCTCTTGCCAACAAGCTCATTGATTTTGTCTCTTGGTGGGAGTGAAAGGAGCCTGGCTCAGTTGAGCCAGTACGTAGGAGGCCAGATAGGATTCTGGCTCCACTATAGGGAAGGAAATTTGGGGTTAGGGGTGCCTGTGGATGCCATGGTCATGGTGGTGGCCACCAAGAAGGAACTTGCTGAACAAAGTTCCTCTGTTCTTCCTCCTAACAGGGAGTCTAGGGTGTTAGACAGATTTGGGAAGCGTGTCTGCTTCAGCGACCTTTGCTCTTAGGTCACTGAACTACTTGGCACATTTTACTAGTATGCAAAGGGACTTGATCAAGGGACTTTCAAAATCCCTTTCAAGGACCGTTACTGCTGAGACCCAAATTGTATGTGGCCTCTCAGCTGGCTATCTTCCAATTCATTTGAAATTCATCCATGAGGCTTCTCTTGCATGCAACCAAAAGTGCCTCAAGGGCAGCGGGTTCAGGCTTATCCATTAGGAGGCATGCCTGGATGCGTTTGTGATTTTGTGGAGCCCTTCAAGTCCTCGTTTGTCAGTGCTCCCTTTGACGGCAGTTCTTTGTTTGGCCCGACATTAAAGGACACATTATTTAGGTGTGAGAAGGATGGAAAGACCCTCTCTGCAGTGGGAGTGTTTTTTGACCCCTCAAACATCCTTTTCTAGGAGTCAATGAGGTGGTCAAAAGATGTGGTTCAAGAAGTCCCAGGGTCCTTTCCAGGACACACGTGGAGAAAGTTCTTCTAGGGGCAGAGGGAGAACTTAAATGGATGATGATGCCCCCATGGCAGAGGAAGCCTGCAAAATCAGGGGTCCAGAGATTGCTTCTCTGATAGACCCTACCAGGGCTTCTAAAAGGAGGCCCAATTGTCCCTCTGTGGAGGCAATCGGTGGTTGACTATCCCTACGCCAGAGAACCTGGTTAGAAATAAAAGATACTTGGGTTCAGAGGATTATTTCCAGAGCTTATATAATTCCCTTTTCCCTTCCACCTCCAACTGTACAAAAAATTCCTGATGTTCCACCCAGTCAGAAGAAAGAAGCAGCACTAGAAATACAAAAGTTGCTAGAAAATAGTTATCCAAGAGGTCCCCTCAGACTAGACAGAAACAGGAACTTGATTCTTTTTAATGCAAAAAAAAAAAAAGAGTAGTGCAGGCCTATATTGGGTCTCAGCAGCTTGAACAAGTCAGTTTGACATACAAAGTTTGGGATGGTCATGGTTCAGTCCATTTTACCCATCCTGGGCAAGGATGACTGTATGTGCTTGATAGTCTTTCATGATGCGTACTATTACATAAAGGTGAACAGACAATCCAGAAGGTATTTAAGCTTCTGGCTGGCAGCCAATCACTATCAGTTCAGAGCGCACTGCCCTTTGGCCTCATCACAGCCCCCAGAGTGTTTACCAAATGCATGGCGGTGGTGTTAGCTCACTTGAGACTGCAAGTATTTTGAGTGATTCCTTATCTAGACAACTGTCTCATTACCGTTCTGATCAGGCATCTGTTAAGAGCAAGAGATAAGATACCTCAGATTTGTTTTCATCTGGGGATAACTGTAAATTACGACAAGTCTCACCTACAGCCATCTCAAATTTTGGAATTCATAGGAGCGGTTTTCAACACTACATTAGTGACAGCTTCTCTTCCTCTGTCAAGCGTGCAGACTGTAAGATTCCAAATCGGGAGAGTAATTTGCAGTAAGTGTTTCATCCCGGTTGACCCTTCAGGCCTTGAGGTCGATGTCAGCTGCCATAGTTTTTATACCCTAGCAAGGTTTTATTTGAGGATTCTGCAGTGGATGCTAGCAACACAACGGTCCATTCTTTGCCAGTCCATGTCAACACAAATAAAGTTTATTCAGACATGCAAGAGATACATCTGGCAGTGGATTCATTCAGATCAGTTTCTACAAGGCCACCTTTTCGTTCTCTCTGTCCATGGCCATAGTGGCCAGGGGCACTTCCCAGACTTGGCGGGTGGGGAGACATTTTCTGGAGAGAGAGAACAGTTCAAGGCACTTGGTCCCCCGAAGTGGCCAACCTGGACATCAGTGTCCTAGAGATGAGAGGAGTGCTTCTAACGTTGCAGGTCTTCCAGGATGCTCTCCCTTCATGGATAGTTGTGATTCAGACAGACAATGTGTCAGTAGTTTGGTACATCAACAAACAAGGAGTGACCAGATCATAACCCTTGCATTGAGAAGCACTCAGTGTATGGCAATGGGCGGTTTCTTCCAGCTGCTTTCTCATGGCAATGCACATTCCGGGGAAATCTAGTGTGATAGCTGACAAATTGAGCAGGTCCATTCTTCTACCTCACGAGTGGTCCCTCAACATGAGAGGCAGAAATGATTTTCCACGTATGGGGCCCAGCCTTGCTGTGATCTTTTTACTTATCCCTTAAATAACAAATGCAGCAGCTACTTTGCGTTAATCCCTCCTGGGGGGGGGGGGGTCACCGAGGGATGTTCTACTTCATGATTGGTCCCTCGTTCTACTGTATGCTTACCCAGGAATCACTCTAATTTCGAAGTTCCTGCTGAAAGCTGCCTGGTTGAAGAACAAAGTCATTCACATTGCACCTTACTGGCCTTGTTAGATTTGGTTCCCTCTTCCTGTGGCCTTATTTTCTTTACCAACCTTGGATTCTGTATCCATTTCCAGATCTGCTGTCACATATCACAGACATGGTTCACCTGGATTTCTCAAACCTCAAGCTGACAGTGTGGTTTTTCCAATTCCATTAATAGCCAGACAACTGATGCTCTCTTCTCCTGTCCATGATATCTTTTTATCTTCCCATAAACCTTCAACAAGAAAGCTGTGTGCAAGTAAATGGAAAAGGTTTGTTTACTGGGCACAACAAAAACATATTCACCCCTTTTCAGCCCCGATACACAACATCCCTTGAATTTTTGGTGAGATCTTTAATGAACGTGCTGCTTCCTTATACCATTGAGGTTCAATTAGCAGCAATATCTGATTTTCATATTGGATTTGAGAATTCTTCTGTGGCTTCTTCTAAACTTGTAAAACATTTCTGAGAAGCACTCTTCTATTGAGACTCCCCGTATAAAGACCCTATTCCACCATGGGATCTGAATTTGGTACTCCATGCCTTAATTCAGTCCCCCTTTGAACCAGCAGCTAAATGTGACATTAAGCTTCTGACTTGGAAAACTCTTTCTAGTTGCCATTACCTCATCTAGAAGGATTTCAGAACTTCAAGCCTCATCTAAGCTTCCTTACTTGATTTTTCATAAGGGTAGAGTTACATTACAAATCAGTGCTTAATTCCTTCCCAAAGTGGTGTCAGACTCCAATATCAGTCAGTCCATCAATTTGCTAGTATTCTTTCCTAACTTTGCAAATAAAGATGAATAAATGTTGCACGCACTTGATGTTCACAGACAATTACGTTTTTATTTACAGAGGACAAAAGAAATTGGAAAGACAGACCAGTTGTTTCTTTTGCAGATTTGAAATTTGGAAAGCCAGTGGCAGAGGCAACTCTAGCCAGATGGCTGACAGATTGCATTTCATTTATCTAAAACAAACTGGGTCTAACCTTACCAAAACCTCTGAGAGCCCATTCAACTAGGCCCATGGCAGCAACTTCAGTCTTTCTGTCTAGAGCTTCCATGGATGACGTATGTGCGTCTGCAACCTGGGTGAATCCTCATACATTTATCAATCATTACAAATTAGATCTGGTCTCAAGGGGCATAGCAGGGTTTGGCTCAACTGTGCTCAGGAATATCCTTGCATAAAGTCACCTGGGGTTTCTAGGTAGCTGAGGACTCTGTTCCAACAGTTGAGGATAGAATGAAAATTGACAACATCAGATAAAGAAGTTGTGTGCTCACCGTAACGTTCCAACTGTGTTGTCAGTTTTCATTCTTCAACTTCCCGCCCACCAACCTCCATCCCTTATTTCAACAAACTTCTGCAAGAATGAGACATTGTAAGGACACCACTGTCCTTGACTGAGCTCCAGCTATAGTTTCCTCTATATGACACATACATTTTAAGTATTTTTATATATATGTACATATTGTTAGATACCACTTCTGGTAAAATCAGCAAACAAGATCGGAGGTCTACTAAGGGTTGGTGCATTATGGGTAAGGGAGAAGCTTGAGAGCTTTTTGCTTTCCTCAAGCTTTAGTAATGACTGAGTAGGATCCAAGGTTTGGGTCCAAACCCTGCAGTTGAGGAAGAATGAAAATGGACAACACAGATGGAACGTTATGGTGAGTAGAAAACTTTTATATTGTTGATGTGTCTTGATGCAGAAAGAGCATTATATGTAGTCATCTTGGCTTTTTTTTTTTTTTTTTTTTATGAGTAGGAAAATGGAAGCATTTGCATTCCCTGATAGTATACTAAGGTCAGTTAGCTGGATATACGAAGGGTTGGAGGCAACACTTAGTAGGAATTTTCCTCTTCTTACAGGTTGTGTTTGGAGACTGCAGTGGTGGTGCTGCGGTAGCGTTGTCGCCTCACAGCTAGACGTTGCCCATTCGATTTTCGGAGCGTCTTCTGTGTGGCGACATGCGTGAATGGGCGTACCTTTGTTGAAGGTTGTGCGTTAGGCCCGGCAAGCCAGCACGTAAAAATCTACTGCCAATCATTAGCGGACCGGAGTTCCGCTGTGGCGACCCCTAACCGGGAAAAGCCGAAAGGCAAACAACAACAACAACAGGTTGTGTTTGGAGAGAGGAACCAGATGGGTGTCCTTCCTCTTTATTTGATTTATATTTAGAGCCATTGGCAAAGAAGGTAAGAGAGTCACAAATCAAGTGATATAACTGGTATGGTAATCAAGAAAAGTTGTTTTATTTGGAGAGATTTTATACTTGATAAATCCAGAAAAGGACATTCTGGTGGTGTGGGATATTCTGAGATGGTTTCAGGTCTCATTTGGGATATAAAATTAGTGAAGATAAAACAAAGGATGTTCATCGTGTTTCACTGTTGCAGTCATGACTGTAGGGTTCTCCCCTGCCGGCAGGCAGTCCTCGGTCGGCCAGAATCCCAAAGTCTGGGTCCGGCGTCGGCTGTTCAGCCATGCTCCCTGACGTCAGAGCGCCAGGAGTACAAAGCTGACAGCTGATGCCATGTTCTCCAGTCTTTCTTGCCGTGCGGTGATAGCAGTTCGCAAGTGCCGGTCGGCTGACTCCTGACAATTTTTTCTGAACAAACTTCAGTCCGAAGACTTTCTTCTCCTACTCAAAGCTAAGTACCCCGTTGGGGGAAACTTTTTTCTTGCTCCAGTCCGATGTCAGAAAAAGTTAATTGTATTTCATGTGGGAAATAAATACCTCATAAGGATTTTCATTCTTACTGTATTCCTTGCTTAGGCCCTGACCACGACGTAGCTAGTTGTCGGTTTTGTGCTAGATTCAATCAACGTACAATTAAACGAAGGTACGATTTTGCATTTCATTACTTAGGTAGGCATTTTAATTACAAAATGTCATCTGATACGGTTCCGGCTACTGGAGTTCACAAACGACGCAAGGACAAAGACAGGCCTCCGAGGTCCAAATCAGACGATATCGTGCAAGCAGAGCCAGCTTCAGGTTCGGCCGTCATCAGTGAGGCGCTTTTGCAGCCCCTGTCGTCTGCCATTTTGGAACCGATGGCCGAAACGGACTCCCACGAGGAGCCAACTAGGCCTTTGAATATTTCTGTTGCAGGACCTTCGGACAATGCTCCTTCGGATGGGTCCGGAGCCGCTGTGCAGGTACCGGCTTCCAAAGGGGTTTTCAGGCCTACTCAGCTTCTAATAAAGGCAAAGGCAAAGACTCCTTCCAAATCAAAGACTGCAACACGGGCCTCTTCTGAACCGGCTCCCAAGTCACAGAAACAGTTACTTAAGATGGCGGAGGACTTACTTACTATGATTAGGGGTTCACATCCCCCTCCAGATAAAAGGCCAAGGCAGGAAGTTTATTATGACTCCTCTGATCAAGCTTCTGTTTCTTCAGTTTCTTCTGACCAGGAATATTCTTTCCCTCCTTATGAGGATTCTGATGCTGAGGAATCCATTCCTTCAGCTTCTCTCCCCCTGAGGATTTCTCTTTTGGGGAAACTTTGCATGAAATGAGGGAACATTTCCACTGGGAAGAACAGGAGTATTCGGAATCTAAGAAAAGACTAAGGGATTTTCTTCTTCTTCCCCAACATAGACCCCTGGCTATTCCTCTGTTTTGGATATTGTGGATGATGCTTTTCCGGAGGCTAACTTAACCCCTGACTCTTTTCCTCCAGCTCCTGTTAAGCCTGACAGATATTACAGGGTTCCTGATTCCCACCAGTTTTTATACAAGAACCCTACTGCTGACCCTGAAACCATTTCTCAGGGTCCTAAGGGAGTTAAGGCCGCTTCTGCTAAAAATCCCATTCCCACTGAGAAGGATTCCAGATCTTTAGAAAGATGGGGCAAAAAAGTGTACACTTCTGCTACTTTATCTATTAGAGCTTTAAACTGTCAGTTTCATATGCTGAAATACCAGCAATTTCTCCTGTCTGTTTTGAAACAAAAGCTAACTTCCATTTCCGCCTGTGCAGATAAGGAATTACATGACTTAATGCATGCCACTGAACAAGTTGGGAAGCATGGTTTACACTGTGGATTTGATGCTTTGGAGGCTTCTTGTAGGGCTGCTGCCTCTGGCACAGTAATTAGAAGGCATGCATGATTAAAGGAACAAAATTTGCCAGATCAAGTAAAAGCTAAATTATTGGATGCTCCTGTTCAGCATAATGTTTTGTTTGGATCTAAGGCTGAAGAGGTGATTAAAAAGATGGAGGACAAGGCAAAATCCATGCAAACAGTTAAAGATTTCTTACAAGTACAGCCACCCAGATTTAGTAGGAATTGGCCTACAAAAAATTGGTCCTTTCCCAATTCAGACAGGCCTCAGAGGGGTAAATACAGACACTCCCGAGGAAGGCCTCAAACACAAGCCTCTATAGACCAAGACAGTGGACTGCTTCCACCCCTAGGGGAGGAGAGGACAGGTCGCAAGCTCATAGGAAACAGACTCAATGACTCCCTCTGTTGGGCTGCAAGAACTTCTTGCCTGGAAGCCCCTCTCGGAGGAAAACTTTCTCTTTTTCACCTAAATTGGACTCGTATAACCCAAGACAAGTGGGTTCTGGATGTGGTTTCAAGAGGTTACAAATTCCATTTTCATACCCTTCCAAGGCCAAGCGGATGGCCAGATCTTCCAAAACATCAATGGACAGAGGCCTTAAACCAGGTGGAAGCTCTCTTGGCTATGAAGGCCATAGAACTAGTTCCACTTTCAGAGATGGGACAAGGTTTTTACTCAAGGCTCTTTCTAGTCCCCAGGAAGCAAAATTCATGGAGACCCGTTCTGGATCTGTCAGTCTTGAACACTTTTCTAGAGACACCAAAATTCAAGATGCTTACTCTACAGCAGCTACTTCCAATGCTGACCAAAAATGCATGGATGGTAACTTTGGATTTAAAGGAGGCATATTTACACATTCCCATCAGGCAGGAACGCAGAAAATACCTCCGGTTCAAGGCCGGGTCGAGGCACTTTCAATTCTCTGCGCTGCCCTTTGGATTGTCTACTGCGCCCAGGGTCTTCACTAAAAGCCTGGCTCCAGTAGTAGCTTATTGCAGACTCAAGGGAATTCAAATTTACCCTTAGCTGGACGACTGTCTTATTCAGGCAGACAGCAAGGATGTCTTACTCCAGCATCTACAGTTTGTTCAGAATCTTCTCAAGTTCCTGGGATTCACTGTAAACATAAAAAAGTCAAATTTGACACCCTCACAACAGATAATTTTTCTGGGCGCTTCTCTAAACACAACAACCCAGATGGCATTTCTGACATACGAAAAACAGTTACAGCTGGCTTCAACTTTCAAAACCTTGGCAACTTTAACTCGGCTATCTGCAAGGAGATTCCTGCAGGCTTTGGGTTACATGGCCTCCTGCATCCTTCTCGTACCATATGCAAGACTACATATGAGGAAAATACAGTGGTACCTAAAAAGTGTATGGTCTCAGCATTGCCACAGTTTAGACATTCTGATCTCCGTCCTGCCTTGTCTTCAAAAGGAATTCCTTTGGTGGTCCAAGGCATGTACTCTAAACAAAGGAAAACCCTTCTGTCTGCCTCCTGCCACTCAGATACTAACCACGGATGCCTCAGATTATGCATGGGGAGCCCATTTTCAGGGCAACTGTCTGCAGGGCCTTTGGACAAAGGATCAGAAGCACCTGCATATCAATTTAAAGGAAATGTTGGCCGTTCAAAAAGCTCTATTGGCCTTCAGAAATCTTCTACAACCAGGACAACTACTGATGCGGACAGACAACACCACGGTTATGTGGTACATAAACAAGCAAGGGGGATCTCATTCCTACCCCCTTTGCAGACTAACCATGGATCTCTGGAACACAGCTCTAGCTTGCAATCTGGACCTTCAAGCTCAGTTTCTACCAGGGAAGCAAAACTTCCTGGCAGACAGTCTGAGCAGAAACCTTTCGGACCCACACGAGTGGATGCTGGACACCGAAATATTCAAGATGATAGCAGTCTGGGGATATCCTCACATAGACCTCTTTGCATCCCACCTCAATCAACTACAGATTTTTTGCACCAGGACTTTCCACGAACAAGCTTGGAAAGTGGATGCACTATCATTCAGTTGGAGAAACCTCTCAGGATATGCCTTTCCGCCACTTCCTCTTCTTCCATGGGTATTATTAAAGATCAAACAGGACAAGCCCAAGATGATAATCTTGTTGGCCCCAAATTGGCCTCGACAGTTTTGGTACCCAACTCTGAAAAACCTTTCTCTGGAGCCTCCTTGGGTTTTACCACAGACTCCGAACCTTCTGTCCCAACACCAGGGTCAGGTTCTACACTCCCATGTCAGAACTCTCAGCCTGGCGGCCTGGTTAATCCAGGGTCTTTGATTCATTCTCTCCTACCCAAGCAGGTTATGGATGTCATTTTAGAAGCCAGATGTCCTAGCACTAGAAAATCTAATGCAGGAAAATGGAAAAGGTTTTGTTCCTGGATGCAGGCTCAGGATTCTGATCCTCTTCTTCCTAGCATTCCTTTGATTTTACTTTACCTGACAGACCTCTTACATAAGGGTCTCTCTTACTCTTCCATTAAGATACATGCCTCTGCTATTTCTGCTCATTATAATACAGACCCTCCAATCTTTTCCCACCAGCTCATGATACAGTTTGTCAGAGGAGTCAAGAACTTAAGACCCCCTAGATCTCTTCCCATTCCTGCTTGGGATCTCAACTATGTTTTGGAAGAGCTCACCTTACCTCCTTTTGAGCCTGCTGCCACTTCTGACATCAAGTTTTTATCTTGGAAAACAGCCATCCTGTTAGCTCTGACCTCTGCCAGGAGAGTTTCAGAGATGCAAGCTCTTATGGCTGTGGAACCTTATATTATTTTTCATCAAGACAGGGTGTCTTTAAGGACTAATCCTACTTTCATGCCTAAGGTGGTTTTCAAAGTGGCTTTAAATCAAACTATTCATTTGCCTACTTTTTTTCCCCACTCCTCAAAATAAAGGGGAAAGGATCTTGCATTCCTTGGATGTACACAGACAACTACGTTTTTACCTGGACAGAACCAAGGACATCAGGAAATCAGAGCAATTGTTTGTTTCTTATACGTCAAGTTCCCAAGGTAAAGCCATTTCAAAACAGACCATTTCTAAATGGATTGCTCATGGAATCAGATTTTGCTATTCACACCATGGAAAGCAAATCCCAGGGAGTATAAGGACTCATTCCACTAGAGCTGCTGCCACTTCAGCTGCCTTCCTCAGGGGAGTTCCTTCCAAAGACATTCTGGAAGCTGCAACTTGGAGTTCAGTGCATACTTTTTCAAAGCACTACAATCTACCTCTCTACTCTAAGTCTAGGGCAGGCTTTGCTTCTGCAGTCTTGCAGGGCCTTTTAGCCGCCCCTTCTACTTTATGACCACCTCCCTTTTCATTCTGCTTTGGGATTCTACCCTACAGTCATGACTGCAACAGTGAAACACGATGAACATAGTACAGTTGTGTACATTTACCATAAATGTAGATGTTCGAGTGTCTTCACTGTTGCAGTCTGGGTTTCCCTCCCTCCTGTCCCCTCTTATTTTTACTTTTGTGTGGTTCCTTTTTTCACCATTCTTCTGAGGTGTATTTGCAAAGGGTATGGGACCTTCCTCATTTTGGGACTCCTGACATCTGGGGCAAGAAAAACTGGAGAACATGGTGTCGGCTGTCAGCTTTGTACTCCTGGCGCTCTGACGTCAGGGAGCATTGCTGAACAGCCGACGCCGGACCCAGACTTTGGGATTCTGTCCGACCGAGGACTGCCTGCCGGCAGGGGAGAACCCTACAGTCATGACTGCAACAGTGAAGGCACTCTAACATCTACATTTATGGTAAGTGTACACAACTGTACTTTATAGCCACAGATGAATTATTTCAGCAGTACTCATATTTATGAGGGCATGAGAAGATTAAGTATTTAGGTGCAGTGATTAAAAATGATTGTGTTATTGCACCCAAGGACGTGGGAAGAGACTGAACAAAAGATAATACAAAAACTGAGAATGTGGAACCTCTTGTTTATTGTTATGAATAGTAAGATGCAGTGAAAATGTTTTTAGTGCTTTTAAGGTTATATGCAGGTCAGTCATATTTTTATCAAGTAGAGAAGTTGTAGAACACAATTATTACAATGGAATAATTTATTTGGGTGGGAAAGAGGGCAAGAGTTAACTGGAATTAGTAGGGCTTTCCCATAGTACAAGGTGGTTTAGGATAACCTGATTTGAATGGATACCTTAGGTCTATGCAATTAAGGCTAATGTATATAATGCAAACAGAAGATTGTAAACCAGTGTGTTGGTGATAGCGATGTAATGGGGGAGGTTGTAGTTTAAGAAATAAGGAGAGAGAATAACAATCGTATAGAATATTATTAAATCCATAAAGTTGGAGAAAGTATTCTAAAAGCTAAGCAACATGGGAATGAAGAAATGAGATTTTTCCAATAGGGATGACTAAGTAAGAGTGCAGAAAATAGGCAAGAATGGCTGGAATTTATTAAAGAAAACTACAAAAGAAACCAAGTTATCAGAGGCCAGTAACTAGAGAGAGAGAAGTTAATAGAGTGGGGTGGGGTGAGGCCAGGCAGAAATTTGGCCTGCAGGTTAGAGACCTCTTTCCATATCAGGGATTTATAGCAATGTATAAACAGAGACGGGGATAGGAGAGTGCTAAGTGAAAGATCGCACTGGTATAGTTTGTAATCTAATCTTAAACAGAAGCTGCTGTTAAAAAAGGGGGTAGTTAGTAGGGCATATATAACTGTAAGAATCAGCGGAGGTAACAGAAGATTGGGAAGAGAGACTGGAAAGGCAGTTTGCAAAGGAGCAGTGGGAGGACATATGCACAGTTCCCAAGTATACAACCATGTCCAGAGGGTTTAGGATTTTTGCTTTGAAGTGGTTGTATTATTATACCCCAAGTAGACTTCCGAGAATGTTTCTTCGAGTGCATAGCAAATGCTAGATGTGTGATGGAAAAGAATGCGGTAAAGGGTGTGTATGTGGTATAATGGTTAAGGTGTTTACCTTACAAACACAAGATACTAGTTTTTTAGCCTAATGTTTATCTCTGAAACTATGAACTGTAAGCATGCTTTTTGGGAAAATAACATGTTGGCAGGTTTTACAAATTCCCTGCCAAGTAGTGTCAGAAGTGTTGGGGGAGCAAATGGCTAACTAAGGAAATGATTCTTTTGAGCTGGGATAAAGGATCTAAAATTGCATAGACATAGTAAGGACCTTACTAAGTTTAATGCTGTTGGCTGCCAAAAAAGGCCATTATTCGAAAGTGGAAACTGATCTAAACCAACTGTTGTTGAAGTTGGAGTATTGAAAAGGAGATAAAAGAATTAGGGGTGTGGAGTGAGTTTTAAGGGAAAGCAGAAAATTGAGCAATCTATGGAATGTTTCAAGAATAGTTGTTACAGAAAAGAAAACATATTTATAATGTATAAAAAAAACCCACCAAGCAAGTGTTAAAACGCACCTGACTACAACACCAGCAAAAAAGATGCCATCAATCTTGTATTAAATAGTTTATTCACACTGAATAACACTCTGGCGCCTCGGCACAGCCTTCCTGGAGTTACAAAATATGCCACAACATGCATATATACACACACACACACATACACACACGCACACCCACTTAAGTGCAATTAATTAAACAATCAGCTAATTAGTCAACCATCAATTAAAATAATCATATATACATTTTAAAGAGAAACTCTCCAGTTACATTCACTGTTTAGACCTGCTGGAGATAGTGTATTCAATTTTAAATATATATATATATATATATATATATATATATATATATATACACGTATATGTGTGTGTGTGTGTGTGTGTGTATATATATATATATATATATATGTATATGTATATATATATATATATATATATATATATATATATATGTGTGTATATATATATATATATATATATATATAGAGAGAGAGAGAGAGTTTCTTTGTACAATAATTTCTTTTTCATTAACACTTCATCTGTTTCTGAAATATGTTCCAAAATACAAGCTTTTAACAGTGAAAGTCACTGCTATGACAAGTAAAAAAAATGTAATGTTATAGGGCTCATAGCATTATTATTTTTTATGTCTTTAATGTGTTCTTGCAACTGTAGTTTGAACCGTACCTGTTCATGGGCCTTTTTGAAGATGAGTTTTTGTATAGATTGAATTTTTTTAATAGTTATGTTATTTTATATTGTAGATATACAGATTATTTGATTTTTTTTTATGTAAGGGGGTGCTGAAATAGCTCCCCAGTTTATAAATGATTTAGATGCAAATTGTTTTCAGATAAAATCTGATGGCTTACAGATAGGAAAAGCAGTTAACTATCTAGATGTCACTTTGACTATTAGGAATAATGATATAGTAACTAATATACACAGAAAGGAAATTGGAGATTATAATATTTTGGATAGTAGTAGTTGCCATCCACCACATATTTTGAAGGCACTACCTTATAATGAATTATTGAGAGTTAGCAGGCTATGTAATGATGAGATGGGCCTAGAAAAGGAAATAATAAAAACATGTATTAACTTCAAGCAAAGGGGGTATGATGAAAATGCTATTTTAGATGCCCTTCATGAAATAGATACCAGCTTACTTCATAATAGGCCTTTAGTAAATAAGATAGAGAATTTACTACTGTGCAGGAGTGTAGAAAAGTTTATTTTGTTACTGTATATAACATTCTAAGTGAGAAAATGATTTGTCATTAGGTATTATTGGCCCTATTTAATACGGAAGGGGTAAAAAAATCTTTGTAGAACTGTAAATAATCTCTCTTAAGAGACGTAGAAATATTAAAAACATGGTGGTACACAATGGATTTGTTTCACCTGGAGAAAAATTAAACCTACAGGTTGGTGAATGTGGCACCTTTCCTTGTGGAAAGTGTTTGGTTTGCCCCAACATTACCAAATGTTTTGAAAAAATAAATGGTGTAAAATTCTGTTACACTTCTGCTTTTTCATGTATAACTAAATCAGTGGTATATGCTCTGTCTTGCCCCTGTAATTTGTTTTATATAGGGGAGACTAAAAGAATATCCAAGCTACGGTTGCAAGAACACATTAGAGACATAAAAATAATAATGCTACGAGCCCTATAGCTTTACATTTTTTTTTATTTGTAGTAGTAGTGACTTTTCACTGTTAAAAGCTTGTGTTTTGGAACATATTTCAGAAACAGATGAAGTGTTCATAGGTAGATACTAGGCTATCTGCCCTAGGGCATTTATAAGCCTAGCCAGAGTGTATTTGGCTTCCGCCTCCCTATTAGATTAGCCTACTGTGCCTCTGTAAAGTAGGTCACAGAAGGTACCCATTTAAGATTAGTTTACTGTGCCTCTGTCTAGCAGGGACACAGGAGAGATCCCAGGGGTGAATTTGCGATTTCCCATCCACGCGTCCAAATTTCGCTTGAAGAGGGTCAGCGAGGGGCTATGTCTAACATGAATTGAGATTCTATTCCAGAGTGAGGGGAGCCTCTGGGAAATGAATCTGTCCCTCCAGCATGTCCTATTTATTTTTGTGCTGAGGTTTAGGTCCCTGGAGTGTGTAGCTCTAAGGGACTTGGATTTTGTGAGGTGGAGCATGTCCATTAATTCTGGGTTTGACATGGCTTTGTACGTCAGGCATAGATCGCCCCTGAGTAGGCGGTAAGCAACTGAGTAGAGCTGGAGTTTCTTTAGTCGAGCTGCATAGGACATCTGTTTGTAGCCCATGATCCTCTTGGTGAGGTACTTTTGGGGTCTCTCCAGTTGCTGCAGGTGTCGGGTAAGGTACATCCCAAAAGGGGCATTGTATTCAATTATGGGCCTGATGAGTGACGAGTAGAGGGGCACAATGACCTCTCTTGATCTAGATGCGAACCCTTTCGTGATAAGGTGGGCTATATAGAAGGTCTTTCTAACCACTTTGGCAACGTGATTATCAAAGGAGAGATTACTATCTACGTTGGTCCCCAAATCTCTAATTACTTCTTCCGTACTTAATGGATTACCACCTATGTGGTAATTTGTGGGCACCTTGTTTTTCCCAAAGGGGATGACTATGCACTTTTTAGCATTTAGCTTGAGGCCGTGGCTCTGGCATCAAGCATCCGTCTCTGTGAGACCCTTTTGGAGGATGCTTGTGTCAGCTGGAGATTCGATTATGGCCCCCAGTTTGCAGTTATCTCTGAACTTTGTCAGCCATAATCCCCCCATGTTAGCCTGAACCTCAGAGAAGTATATACCGAACAAGAGAGGTCCCAGAACTGAGCCCTGTGCGACGCCACTTGTAATTGGTTTGGATTCGGACATGGCACCTGCGATTCTGACCATGTGGGTTCTATCTCTGAGCCAGTTTGCGACCCATCTTGTGATATAGGGGTTGATATTTAAGCTAGTAAGCTTATTTATGATGCCCGAGTGGGGTATTGTGTCGAAGGCTTTTGCGAGGTCCAGGTAGGCTGTGTGGACTACCTTGCCCTCATCTATGGCTTTGGTAACTGTTTCAAAGAAATCAACTAGGTTTAAGAGGCAAGATCTGCCCTTAAAGCCGAATTGGGTAGGGTCCAGTGTCTGGAGGCTCCCAATGTCTTTGTTTATGAGTTCCATGATAATACGCTCCATAGCTTTACAGACCAGACTAGTCAGGCTTATGGGGTGATAGTTTCCGGGGTCTGTTGTGGCACCACCTTTGTGGAGTGGGACCACTGTAGCTGTACGCCATTCTTTGGGTACATATTCTGTAGTAAGGCTAAGTTTGAACAGTGACTTAATGTGAGGGTTCAGTTCTTCTTGGAGCTCATGTAAGACGCAGCCTGGGACACCGTCTGGTCCCATAGATGCTGTGTTTTTTGCTTTGGAGAGGGCAGCTTTCACCTGTGCATCTGTGATGTCAGGGAGGTTACATTCAGTTGGGATAGGCATTTGCTCCTTTGGAGGGGAAGGGGGGGGGGGAAGTTTGCGCTGAATCTGTCTGTCAGGATGTTGGCTATGTCTGTAGGTTCGGTATATTTTGTACCGTTGTGCAACAATTCAGAGCATATCTGGGAGTTTCCCCCCATGTTTCTGACATAACTAAAGAAGGCCTTGTGATTGTCTTTAGTGTCTAGGGCAATTTTTATTTCGAAACTGGCCTTTGATGATTTTATGAGGGATCGAAGCTTCTTGCTAATACTGATCAGAGATGCCTTCCCTTTTTGGGATTTTGCTCTGTCATGTAGTAGCTTCCTCCTCCTGTTGTATAGCTTATTTGTGGCCGGGGTCCATCAGACCGGTTTCCTGTTTTTGGAGGAGTGAGTCTTGGTTTTACTTGGGATAGCACAATCCATGCATTCCTGCAGGTGCTCATAGAATGCATTTGTAAAGAATTCTGGGATTGGGCTGTATTATCCTCTGGCCCAGGGGCTTTGAAGGATTCCACCTCAGTCTTGAGAAGTGCAAAGTTGGCTTTTGAGAAATTCTTTACAGTGATTTCCTTGGCTGCAGGTGAGGACAGGATATGGATGTCCAGGAAAATTTGTTTATGGTCTGATCTTACCAATGAGGGGTTTACCTCTGGTGTGGAACATAGAGTCCCCATGTTGGTGATGACCAGGTCCAATATGTTGTTCCCTCTTGTGGGAGTGGTGACCACTTGTTCCATTGCGTTAGTTTATAAATTCAAGGAACCGTTGGGCGAGGGTGTTTGGGCTTGAGTAGTTTTCCCAGTCAGTGTTTGGGTAGTTGAAGTCACCCAATAACATAGTGTTTGGAGAGACCTTCATATTCTCCAGTGTTCTCAGGAATGCCAAGTGGGGTTCCTGTAATAGGGAGGGTGTTCTGTACCAGGCTACAAACTGAAAGGCAGTTTTGCCCGCTGTTAGTTGCACATGGATGGTTTCCGATGCTTCGTGCAGTGCCACTAACCTGGAGGTGTAGGTATCTTTGGTGAATATAGATACTCCCCCTCCTTTTGTGCTTCAGTCCGAGTTTTGGGGCTGAAACGCATGGTATGAGTTATAACCTGGTAGTACTGGGGTGCTCTCAGGAGCCTTGAACCAGGTTTCTATTACTGCACAGACATCGATTTTCTCCATACTAAGGAGAGTCTCGAGTGCATGCATCTTGAGGTTTAGACTTCTGGCATTGAGTAGCATCACCTTTAGTTTTTTTATCTTTGGGTTGTCTATGAAGGTGGGTTTGTCTTTTGAGCCTTGCCTAAAAAAGGCACTATGGGGGTAGCAAGAGCCTTGGCCAGTATATGAAAGCCTAAGGGTGACAGGTGCAAGCCGTTCCTAGCGAAGCAACGTGGCTTTTCGAGCATGTCATCCCAGGCTGACAGACACTGGGATCCCCTTTGAATGACACCAATACTTTAGCCAATTGTTGAAACTGATCATTTTGTCTTTATACTGTGGCATCATTCTTGGTGAGGGCAAGATGCTACTCAAGGTCAGGGTCATACCAGCCTGGGCTACATGGTCAGAGAGCTCCTCTGTGTCTCTTTTCATGTAGTCCAGGGAGGTACGTCTCAGGTCATTCACACCAGCATGGACAATGACGGAGTCATACTTGTACTTGCTTTGGAGTGACCTGAGTGCTTGCATTATGTGGCGGATCCTGGCACCCGACAGGCAGTTTACAGTGACCTTCTCCTTGTTCAGTCTGGTGAGCAGGACGTCAGTGTGCCGGACAATAGAGTCCCCTATAACAAGTGTATTTGGTGTGTTGTTTGGCCTTAAGGGCTGTGACTGTGAGGCACACTGATTTTGTGAGATATGTGATTTGTGGGTATTGTTGAGGGGTGGCTGTTGCTTGGATATCTGCTTAGGAGGTCTTTGCTGTTTAGGCAGATTTTTATTTAGAGCCTCCGAGTATGTTTTTGTGTGTTTATGTGTTGGGTATGCAGATGCAATAGGTCTGTGTGAGACTGGATTTGTGGTGTGGGTGGTTACCTTTTCCTCCTGACCGACTGTGCCAGTCTTGGGTTGAGAGAGCTTTGCCTCCAGTTTGGCTGTGTAACTGCATCTCTCACATGTATTAGAGTTTGTTGGAAGGAGGAGAGGGTTGTCTGTGTACATAAGGCAATTGTAACATTGCCTCAAAATTCCCAGATTCACCAGCTGGACTGGAGAGTAACCTTGAAACTGACCCTTGGCCATACCAGATTAGTATAGGGAACTGTTTTTTTACTGATCAGATTAGGGAAGGGAACTGATTTTTCACTTGATCAGGAAGGACCAATCAGGAGTCTAATACTTATGAGAAGTCAAGGAGGGGTGTAGTGCTTTAGTTAGTTAGTGTTTCCTTATAAGAGCTGAGCAAGTGCAGGGCTTTAGAAAGAGAATAGAGTGATTACTTTGAGAGTTTGAACAGTTCTAAGGGAAAAAGTGAAGAGCAGACTTTGTGGAGCCTGGAATAGTTTAAACCTGTTTAGGCGACGCTGCTCAGTGCGCAAAACCGCGCAAGAAGAGAGTTGTAGGGTTTTAAGAAAGAGAGATCAAGGAGTTTAGAATTGACCCAAAATGGCCAATAAAACTACAGCTTCTAGGTAGTAACCACTCCTCCAGGGACAGGCAGGCTGTTCAGTGTTAACCACTCCCACTGGTGAACACAGAGATTTCCCTTTAGCCCAAGCAAGCACTGGCCTTCTAGAAACTTCCAAACAGTTCAGAACAGCAAATCTGTAACTGAACTTTCTTAACTTTCAGAAAGTGGGAAAAAAGCAAGATTTTTTTTTTTTTTTTCTTTTTGTTGTAGTTTAAAGGTAGCAGAGATACACAAGCAGCAAAATAATCACAACAGTGCAATAAATGACCCCACACTTGAGTGTTAGGCCAAAATCAGGTAAAATGCAGTTTTTTAGAAAAAAACGATTTTAAATTAAGTGCAACACAGGAAATGCAGTAAACAGGCTCTAGATATGTTCCAAGTACTGTTACTGTTACAGATATAAACTTTAGCAAGCCGGAAAATGCCAAAAAGTAGGCGGCAAAGTAGTAAAACTTAACAAAAAGTCAGAAGAAAATACTTAAAATCACAAAAGTGGCTCCTTTTCTTCTCTCAGCGTTTTCTCCCCTTGGTAGGTGCTTCAGCAACAACTAGCAAGCCTGAAAAGACACCAAAACCACGAGGCAGCCTGGTTTTGAGAGAGAGAGATTAAGGAGTTTAGAACTGACCCAAAATGGCCAATAAAGCTACAGCTTCTAGGTAGTAACCACTCCTCCAGGGACAGGCAGGCTGTTCTGTGTTAACCACTCCCACTGGTGAACACAGAGACTTCCCTTTAGCCCAAGCAAGCACTGGCCTTCTAGAAACTTCCAAACAGTTCAGAACAGCAAATCTGTAACTGAACTTTCTTAACTTTCAGAAAGTGGGGAAAAAAGCAAGATTTTTTTTGTTTTTTTTTTTCTTTTTGTTGTAGTTTAAAGGTAGCAGAGATACACAAGCAGCAAAATAATCACAACAGTTAATGAAAAAGAAATTATTGTACAAAGAAACTCTATTTTAAAATTTACTACGCTGTCTCCAGCAGGTCTAAATAGTGAATGTAACTGGAGACTGTTTCTTTAAAATGTGTATATGATTATTTTAGTTGATGGTTGACTAATTAGATTGTTTAATTGTATTTAAGTGAATATGTGTGTGTGTGTGTGTGTGTGTGTGTGTGTATATATATATATATATATATATATATATATATGTGCATGGTGTAGCATATTTTGTAACTCCAGGAAGGATGTGCCAAGGCACCAGAGTGTTGTTCAGTGTGAATAAACTATTTAATACAAGATTGGTGGCATCTTTTTTGCTGGCTTTGTAGTCTGGTGTATATTTGTAATGTATATTGCATGAATATGAAAAATGGTATGTTTTGTTTTCTTTTCCGTTAACGCACGTCTGCCTATGTTTTGAGAATTTAATAAAGGTGTTTAAAAACTAAAAATATAAGAAGGGTTATAATAGTAAATTCTATAGTAGTAGCAGTAAGGAGAGGTATGCAATCGGTGCACTTATTAGAAATTATATTGACTGTGATGGACTCTGGAAAACGTAGCTACTAGGGTGGTCCAATCCTTTTGTAAGCAGACAAGGGCATTTTAACCTCTGTTTGGAGTGTGGTGCTGTATGTCAGTGCAAATAAGACGGTTCTTGCACAGGTAGTTTTCATAATATGTGATCTCTGTTTTACTCTGTTATTTAGTCTTATTGATCATCTTGTGTAGTTTGATCCATGCCTATACAGTTGCATATTTTTACATTTACCAGGCCTTGAGCAATGATACCATCTTTAAGCCTCTCGATTCATAGTAAGGGTAGTCAACTGATGTGCTCTTTCAATTCAGTAATTCTGCTATAAATATGATTTGTGAACCTCTACACTGCTAACTTCAACCATACAAGCTTCAACGAAACATTAAGTAAAATTGATTGGAGCATTCTAAAGTATTTGCCTCTAGATGAAGCAGTTGGATTTTTCAACTCAACTTTTATGACCCCCCACTGGAATAAGAGAATAAAAGCAAATCACGTAATCTGGCTTTCTAGAGAAACAAAAAAATTATGAATACCAGAGACCGAGTATGTAAAAATGGCATAATAGTAAAAACCCCATAGCTTTTCAAACAACTTCGCAATCAAGTAAAGCGTCTAGTTATTAAAGATAAAGAACAGTACTACCTCCATCTCCAAAACAATTACAACTATAACCTAAAACAGTTCTGGAATTTAGTCTCCACTCTGTTAAACCCTGGCACCAAAAACAATCCTTGCCCAAACCCTGACAAAACCACTGCTGAATTAGCTACCCTTTTCAACTCCTACTTTATAGACACTATATCCAAACTTGCCTCCACCTTTCCTAAAGCTGCTCAGCAGCAACCCCATTGCAACACACCATACCCCAAAAAACCCTTCTCCCCAGACTCTCTCTCTCTGTCATATTCCCACTTCCACTATTACTAAACTCTTGCTAAAACTCAAATCTGGTAGCACTGCCCCAGACAGCTTACCCCAGAATACCTTCAGATGTCAGCCAAATCCATCAGCTACCCCATAAGCATTCTCATAAATAGATCTATCCAAGAATCCTATGCACCATCCATTTGGAAGAAAGCTTGCATCATATCCTTACACAAAGGCGGTAATAATTCAGACATCTCAAATTTCTGCCCTATAGCCATTCTATTTCCTATTTCTAAAATAATGGGCAAATGTATTCAAATTCAACTAATGGATTACGTATCCCAAAACCAACTACTTTCCACAAATCAGCATGGCTTTCGCCCTGGCCATAGTAGTACAACTGCTCTCCTATCCTTCCTAGACACTGTTAACCACAATCGCAATGACGGTAAACTTGTCTCTGCACTCTGTCTTGATCTCTCTAAGGCTTTCGACACCATCTCCCATCCTCTTCTCCTTTCCAAGCTCTCACACCTAGGCTTGTCCACTCCCATCCTTAACTGGTTTACCAGTTACCTCAAAAACAGACAACAGTCCACCAAATGGTTACACTCCTCCTCCTCTTTTTCTCTTTACTTCCATCGGAGTTCCCCAAGGATCCATCTTAGGTCCCCTCCTGTTCAGTAATGACTTTCACTCCGCTCTCACTCATGCATCTGTAGTTCAATACGCAGACGATTCTACTATTATCTGCTCTGGTAACTCTGAATACCAACTTCTGACCATCACCCAGAATGCTTTCTCCATTACCGGAACCTGGATGACAAATAATCACCTTGCCCTCAACCCAAATAAAACCAAACTCTTGCTCTTTACTCCCAAAAAAAGTACCTCTATTAATAAATCTGAATTCATCATTTTTTCCTCCAACAAGACTGCCTTAGAGGTGGTTTCCAATACCAAGTTACTTGGTGTAATCTTAGATGACAACTTAACCTTTGACCAACACATCCACAACACCATAAAAAAACACACCAAAAACTTGGTACCCTCTACCGACATAAACACTTTTTAAACTACTCTGCTAGTAAAACACTTGCCCAAACTTTTCTCCTACCTTTCCTCCTCTATGGTGCCCCCATTCTAACAAACATCCAGTGGTCATTAAAAACTAAAATGGACAGCTGCTATGACAAAATTGCTAAATTTGTGACAAGAGCAAAACATTCTTCCCATCACTGTCACTCGTTACGATCCCGGAACTGGCTAGAACTCCCACAACACCTCACATACAGACAACTATCTACAGCGCACAAATTCTTCTATAATTCTTCCAAGTGTCCAGCCTTTGCTTCACTTCTGACTCTTTATCAACCAAACCGACCTCCAAGATCTGAAAATCAATCACTTATCCAAGTTAAGAGACCTAAACTCCCTGCAGGCCAATACCTTTACTCTTTCACTGTAGCTAAACTTTGGAATGCCCTTCCACCTTTTCTCCGAACTATAAATAATGCCCCATCATTCAAAAAAAATCACTTCACCAACATCTCTCCTCTCAGTGGCTATGCCCTTGCACCATCCCCAATTCCTCAGTCACCTGATTACTAACCTGACTCATCTCTCAGATACCCACACTCTTATTCACTCTCCCTATTGAGTACTCGCCCTTAATTACAGCACAGTGTGCCTCATCCTGCCTCACATGGCGTGTAAAAAATTGTGTAAGCGCAAATTATCATAGTTTGTCTGTTATATTGAATACTTTGCCAAGCATCCAAGTCTTCCATAAAATATAGCCATACATTGTATATGTTACTGTGTTTCTTCTGACTCTTAAATTCTTTATGTACGTACATTGTTTTTGGAGCTTTTTTCCCCGGGCCTCCACTGAAAATGGGCTCACATCAGCCCAGTGGACTTTCCTGGTTAACAAAAGCAAATAAATAAATAAAAAATAATAATAGATTTTCACATTGGAAGCGTTTTTTCTATATATCTTTCAGTATTTTACTAGTGTACAGTGTAGTAACCACTGTTGTATGTTTTCTGTTTTTCTTGTAATGTTTTCCTTAGAATTCTGTGTTGGGGGTTGGCTTAGTGGTTAAGGTGCTTACCTTACAGATATAAGGTACTTAACTTACAGATATAAGGTACACGGTTTTATTCTTACTTTTAGGAAACGTGGCTAGGCTTAAAAAGGTCCCCCGGAGTTATTAGCCTAGTAATGAACTATGAACCGATAAGAATATTGCTGTGTGTACTTTTTTTCTCATTGTTTTGAGCTATTCTTCAGTGCTTCCACTGACAAGGAGCTTTTCTTCCCTAGACAGACTATCCTGGTCAACAAAAATAAATGTGTTGAGCCTGAGTCAAGCTTCTGATGTAGGACATCACTGATGCTGTCCGTCGGTATACCATCTGTAAGAGAGCTATCTACGGGGATTATACTAGGCATGAAGTTTTACTCAACTATTGTTTAAGGTTCACGTGGCCTTTTGTTGCTTTCCACAAGTACTCTGTATTACAGCATTATTATTTTTTCCCTCATTGTTTGGAAATTTTCTCCTTTGTCTCCACTGACAACAGGCATTTTGATGAGGGCACATGCAACCTCTGCATAGTTTAGAACAAACTGTATAGAGTAGTTATAGATGCTGTGGAGACTGTATAGCTCAAATATGTTTGGAGATCTAATGCATTCACTGGCTCCTGTCTATGTATTTGCTCCAGTTTCATTACCCTTTTAACTTACCTTGTTTATAAACCATAGCCTTTTCATCAGGCATAGTTTGATTCCAGCATTCTTTAGCTGGTTTAATACTTGTTGCCTATTTATTTCCTTCTCGGAAATGTTACTTTTGTTCAATTCATCTTTCACGTAAATCATAGCCAAACTTCCTTCTGCACCACCCATGGCCTTTTGAGAGATGATACTGGAATCTGCAGATAAGTTAGGTCCCTAAAGGGACACTTGCTGTAGTTGTACTGTTTCTTCCATTAGTCTCACAACCAGTTTGGACTGGTCTCTGGGATCTACTTAACAGTTTGGAATCTATGTTAAATATCAGTGTTTGCAAAATATTTTGCATCATCAGTAATATCCTGTCTTAATATGTCATGGTCCATTGAGATAAGGCCGTCTGTCGATATAGCTTTCTATAGTGACCCATGTAATGTTACCTTGGAGTTAACGAACAGATAGGGGAACTGAGCATCAGCCCTCAATCTTGTATTTTCCCTTTCCTTCGGAATGACCAGGATTTGATGCTAGAGGGATTGATTCTGTACTGGCACAGACCATACTGGTCTTTTAGTAAGATCAGTTGGCAGTTTGGTAACATGAAGGTATCTCTTGGAAAGACATCCTTAAACTGACTTAAAAATGTCCACACTGCTTTTGTTTTCCTCTCTTTATCTCAGCTGCATGTCTGAGTAGCCTGGTCAACCTCCTTGTAGAAATCAGGGGGAAAAATCAAATTTTAAAAGTTCTGTTTTGTCTTCTGTCTTATCAGAATGTTTTCTGAATCATCTGTGTTATTTCACCCATTGTATGACATGGCACATGGTAATGACCTATAACTTCACATGAGATTTCTTCATATTTTTAATGTGACATATTTACTTTAATAGAATTATAGTGATTCTGTAGTAAATGAAGGGTACAAAATGCACAGTGGCGTGCCAGTAGCTTATCTTGATGGTAGAAGACAGAAATGTGTAGCTATTTTTGTCATAATTTTAATGCCTCTCTCTTTTTTTTTTTTTTTTTTTTTTTTTTTTTAAGTGGAAGTGGAGGCCTTGATAATGAAACACATTCTCTTAATAACACTTTGTTGGAGTATGTCGATCTCACCAGACAGCTTCTTGAAGCTGAAAATGATAAGGACTCTGACACCTTGAGGGATATCCGATGCCATTTCAGTGCCTTGGTAGCAAATATCATACAGAATGTTCCTGGTAAGTAAAATAAGTTAGTACAGCAAATGGTTTATATTTATCTTCTGAATCTGAGCCAGCTGGTATGTTCATAGAACAACCTTTGAGAAGTATTGCCTGTACTACTGTTAACGCATTTAGTAATATCATAGTTTTTAACTGCTTTTTGTATAAATCATAAGCTGTCTTGTGACTAACATCAACCACTGAAGCTCCTACCTCATGCCCCTAAGTTATTCAAGGTACATTTGCTTTACAAATGGGATGGAATGAAAAGGAACACAGAATTCTGTCATTACCAGCGATGTTTTATTTTTGTGCCTAAATTTCGTCAGGGTTTGTATTATTTAAAAGCCATAAACTTTAAATTTATTTGAAAGGTTTATTTTGTTAAAATGCATCGATTTTTAAGGTTTTTATCATATTTCCTAGTAACTCCAGACTTAAAAATTGCCTTTCATCACATTCCAATTCAACGATTTAAGATTTTCTGTGTCTGATTCACATTTTCATTGTTTTGCTTTACCATTTGAGTTGTCAGAA
Organism: Protopterus annectens; assembly: GCF_019279795.1. Lineage (NCBI taxonomy): Eukaryota > Metazoa > Chordata > Ceratodontiformes > Protopteridae > Protopterus > Protopterus annectens. Next base: position 27,088,775 of record NC_056748.1, on the reverse strand, counting down.
GCTTCAAAAGAAGTGTTTACAAAGTGTCTGGCTCCAGTAATAATTTATAGCAGGTATTAAAGCCTTGATATATTTTTGCAGACTTTTTCTAGCTTGTCTTTGTGTCAGTCTTTCTGAACATGGATTTTCAGGTAAATCTAGAAAAATCCTCCCTCATTCCGTCTTACAGGATATATTTCTCTGATGTTGATGTCTCCTAGATGCATCTGTCATCCTGGTCTTTCTTCCTCAAGACTAACTGGACTTTTAGAAGGTGCAGTTTGATATTTTCCAGTCAGACTTGCATCACAGCCAAGAACGGTCATCAACATATTAGGATTTATAGCCTCTACAATTGTCATCACTCCTAGCCAGACTACATATGAGAAAAATTCAGTGGTTCCTCAAATCAGTTTGGACCAAACACCTGCAAGCGTTCTCCTTTAAGATTCTGGTGCTGAGTTTTATCAAGAGGGTAATTCAGTGATGGGTGAATCGGTTATCCTGCAGTCTCAGACCCCCCCCCCCCCCCCCCGATCTGTTACCACAGATTCATCGAATTTTGAATGGAGAGCTGTTTCCAAAGTGATGAAGTTGCAGGATCTGTTGAATCATAACAGAAAGAAGCACATAATTATCAAAGAAACAATGGCATTATTACATTCTCTCAAATCAGTATACCATCTCTGGAGTCTGGGACCCCTGTTTGTCATCAGAGACACAACACCACAGTCATGTGGTACATAAATGGGGGGACCAACATCTTACCCCTTGTGCATATCAGCAGGGCTAGCCTTGGAACTCATCCTCCAATTTACTCTGTCTCTATAGTCTGCTTTTCATCAGACCATAATAACCTCCCTTGTTTCTGCTCTGATTTTGCCACCAATACATCTGCTTTTATATAGTCTCGACCTCCAGCCCTAACAGTTGTAAAGGCATGTGGAAGGTACCCTAAAGTTTGGGAAGCTGGCTGGATATCCAATCCTTAGCAGGGTCCATCCTGTAGCGCTTGGGCTACTGCAGCAGTGATTTATTTAGAGGATCTGCTGTTATTGTACTTTACTTTACACAGTCATACTTTCCGTCCCCTACAGTTAACTATTTGATGACTCACTTCACATCATGCTGTTCTAAATGCTGGTTTTACACATTTAGCAGACCACACCTTTCTGTAGGTAATGACCTTGGCTGCTCCAGTTTCATGCACAGACACTAATGTAGGATTTCCATAGAAGGTGGTGAGCATTCTGCTCTTTTCCTAATGGCTGTGCATTAGAAAAACGTAGATATGTAATTGTTCAACAAGTGGGCTTAATCTAAGTCTGTTTGCCTCTATTCTAGTAGTATTTTCCTATTTATCATAACTGTTTAATGCAGGGCTTATGTACTCATCTGTAAAGTTATACTTGGCAACAGTTTCTAGTTTTCAGTCCAGATTCTAGTTAACTTTGTTTGTTCCCTTCGACATATGCATTTTTTTTTTTTGTAATATGTTTATGGCGTGCCTCACTAGGGTCTCCCATGGCAGTTTGACATCTTACTGTCAGTCGTGATTCCTTTTCAGTGGCCACTGGTTCCCCATTAACTCTTAGGCAACTGGCCCACCCATCCAGTTAGCTTAGCCAGTGGGTCAGTCAGCTAAGGCAACAAAGATGGAAGTTGATGAGGTACGTCTTGGTGTCTTCAGATGACCTTCTATTCATATGCTGCAGTATTCATAACATGTGGGAGTCTGCCCCTGGCTGACTTGCATGTCCAGCCACTATACAAAAGTCTGTCTCTGCTGTGAGGTACATGCAACCTTGTATGGTATGCAACACACGTCGGTCATAAAGTGACATCTGGTATAAAGTGGACATTGGCATGTACCAGGCCTCAGAACTTTTCTGGCGCCTGTCCAATCGTCCGCTTCAGTTGTCATTCATCAGTCAAGTTGAGAACCTTGGTTCAGATAAGTACCCCATTGGGTTTTTTTCTTTGCAGTCTTTGGCTACTGTGTACTGTTTGGATTACATATCAGCTAGAAAGGGCAAGTGTCGATGTGGAAGGCAGATTCCATGTAAGGACTTTCATGACCTTTGTTTTGCCTAGGCTTGAATCATGACCACACTAACTGTGCTAATTGTAAGGCCTTTGTACCAAAGACCCTTTGTAGTCTTTTAGCTTCCGTCAACTTATATCTTGAAAATAAGCATTTTAAGTGTCTGGCATGTAACATGGAAACTACATTAGGCCTTTCAGCTGAGCTGCAAGCTAAGAAGGCCAAGAACCCTAGGCCTGATTTATCCGCTGCAACCTCTGTTTTGGATGTCTCTCCCAAAGCTGATGTTCCAGAGACCGTTCAGAGTCTGTAGAATCTACTTAACGTGTACCAGTGTGGAGGCTGTGAAGGATCCTTCTAGCACATCCTCAAGTGAATAGAAGGTGTCCGACTCAGGTGGGTGTGGGGGGGGCCACGGCTTGTTCTGACTGAGGGCCCACGTGGTATTACCCAGATCATCATGCAAGAGGATGTTGCTACTGGCATTGTGGAGTGTAGGCAGACGTCTGGCCCATCCACTTTCCGTCACATGGAGGCTCCAAAAAAAGAAAAAAAAGTAAGACCAAACATGTCTCTCCAGCCCCTTAGGAACAGCCTACAGATTGGCAGGCCTTCTCTAAAGGCCTGTTCATTGCCTTTATGGTTTTGAGGCAATACTCAGCTCTCTCTCTCCCTTCTCTTTCCATTCCTTCCTCTACCCCTCAAAAGAGGACTTCTGAGGAGTTTTCCTCAGATAATGAGGAATCCTCAGGGGAGAATCTTTGACTTACTAAGCCCATATTTCTTCCCCTTTGGGGGTATGCCTCCCCAGAAGAGGAATCTAATGGCACTGATTCCCCGGGACAGGATATCTCATTTAGGGAGGCAATTCTTAAGATGAGGGAGTTTTTCAGGTGGGATTGTCAGGTGTCAAACATCCAGAAAAGGTACTATGACCTGCTTCGAATGGACTCCCTTCCCTATCTACCATTCCCACTAGTCATGCCAGCATTCCTTGATGCCTTTGCTACTGCTTCCAAGTGTCCAGATTCTCAGCCTCCAGCACCCAAAACGCCAGATAGGTAGTACCTCAGCTGCAGAGCTTTTGAAATCTCTTTAGGAGAAGGGCAAAGAGCTGCAAGACCTGAGGCATATTTTTGTCTTCCTGGTGCCCAGGTTCCAGAGAAACTACCCTACTAAGACCACCTTTGTTAGAAAGTCTGTAAGGCCCCAATCTTGCAAAGGTAAGAGGGATTCTAGGAAACCATTTTCCTCAACATCTACCTCCTCCACTCCCACCCAGAAACGGCCCTTTCAGGCTAAGCCAGGTAGTCTGTGACTACTTGTTTCCTGATCCCATTTACACCTCTGTCCCTTCACCTTTCTTTCTCTCCCTGCTTGGAAGCAAATAACTCAGGACTCTTGGGTTTTTACCATCATCCTGCAAGGATACTTTATGGTGTGGAAGACTCCTCCCCCTTTCAGGGGTATTCTACAGCCTCCAAAAGAACAACTAGAACTCTTTCCCCAAATTATTTACAACCTCCTTTCTCAGGGCACTATTCAGGTAGTGCCCCCCTCCCAAGTAGGAAAAGGGTTCTACTCCAGGATGTTCCTGGTACCCAGGAAGGATGGCCCTTGGAGACCCATTCTAGACCTTTCCCATCTAAACACCTATCTGAAAGTCCCTATGTTGCGTATGTTAACCTTACCTATCCTTCTCCAGCTTATCCTTCCTTAGGCATTTATGATGTCACTAGACATCAAGGATCCCTATCTTCATGTTCCCATTCATCTGCGGTTCAGGAAATTTCTTCACTTTGCTATTGTTTCATCACATCTACAATGTTGTGCCTTGCTCTTTGGTTTGTCTGCAGCCTGAGAAAAATGCTTAGCTCCTGTCATAGCCTTTTGCAGGCTACAGGGCATACAGATGATCTCATCCAGGCTAAGTCTCCAGACATCCTCCAGGAGAACCTCTCCTTCACAGTATTACTGTTAGAGAGTCTAGGATTCGCAATCAATTACCAGAAATCTTTTCTGGTTCCTTCCCAAGATCATATCTTTCAGGATTGTCGGATCCAGTCAGACAGGATGTTGGGTTCCTTATCCATATAAAAGTTACTGACCCTCGCATTCTACTTCCAGGGCCTCTTGCTCCCACAATCCCTGACTGCCAGGGAGTTTCTTTGCCACTTGGGATTCATGGCATCCACAGTTCCCATGCACCCCTTAGCCAAGTTGCACATGAGGAAATTTCAGTGGTTTCTGAGAATAGTATGGGTACTACACTCCCACCCTCTGAAGTTTTTCCTACTACTGCCTTGCCTGAAGAAGAAATTACACTGGTGGATGCAACAGGTGGCAACGAATCCAGGTTTACCTTTACAGCCACCTCCTCCCACTTAGGACCTCTACAGAGATGTGCCAGACATGGGATGGGGAGCAGCTCTGGACTCAGAGGGTCAGAGATGTCTGGTCTCCAGCACAGAAAAGGGAGCACATCAGTATAAAGGAGATGAGGGCCCTGATATTTGCCCTTCAAATCTTCAAACCTCACATGTCCCCAGGGGTTTAAGATGGTTTACAGACAATAACACAGTTCTTTGGTATGTCAACAGACAGGGAGGAATGAAGTCTTACCTCCTGTGCAGTTAGCTGTCCAGAGTCAACTTTCCCTCCAGGCGATTTACATTTCCTCTTCTCAGAATTTGGTGGCAGACGCACACTGCGCAGGTCCATAAGTCAATCCCCCGAATGGATGCTACACAGGGATGTGTTTCTGGACATGGTCTATCAATGGGAGGTATACCTCAGGTAGATCTCTTTGCCTCCCCCATGAACAGACAAATTCCCAAGTTTTGTGCCAGTGTCCCAGATCCCTTGGCATTGGAAGGTGGACACCTTATCATTCTCTTGGAAGGGGATGTTTCTTTATGCATCCCGCCCCCCACTTCTTCAAAAGGTACTGTTGAAAATACAACAGGAACACCCAAAAAACTTGCTGGTGACTCCCTTTTGACTAAGACAGCATTGGTTTCCCACTTCTGCATTTAGCCAAGGGCAGTCATCACAAGTTACCCCACAGAATGGACCTACTCAGACAAGGGAACTTTAGTTCACCCACAGATGTCAAACCTACAATTGACTCTGTGGGTGATAGGGTTTTGATTCCCTTCAGGCACCTTTTTTTCTGAGGATGTGCTACAAGTTCTGCAGGAGGCCAGAAAACCCACAACTAGAAAATCCTGTGTTTCCAAATAGAAAAAGTTTTCCATCTGGTGTCTTAAGAAGGATTTACAACTACCGTTAGTGGATGTTCCAGTGCTCCTGTCCTTACCTGTGTGAATTATGAAGAGTGGTTATCATACTCAGTAAAAGCTCATCTTTCTGCTATGTCTGCCTATGTCTCCCTCTTTAGCTTCCAAGTTGGAAGTTGTACTCTTCTTAAAAGGCATCTCTTACATTAGACCACCAAGGAAACCAGTCTCCCCCCTTGGGATCTCAACTTTGTCTTAGAAAAACTTACCCTGGCCCCTTTTGAGCCAGCGAATTCTGCTTCACTGCAACAGTGCACTTGGAAAACAGTCCTCCTTGTAGCCATTGCTTCTGCCAGAAGGGGGTCTGAGTTACAGGCTCTCATGTCATCCTCCCCTTCACAGTTTTCCAGACAGATTGGGTTTCAGTACGCACTAACCTCTCCTTTATGCCCAAAGTGGTTAATGAGTTTTCTCTCAGTCAGTCCATCAGTCTTCCAACCTTTTTCCACTCTCCTCAAACATCTAGCAAGAGGATCCTACACACCTTGGATGTACACAGGCAACTCGGATATTATTTGGGTAAAACCATACCAATTCAGAAATCTGACTGCCTGTTTTTTTTCCCATCACCCAAGAGCCCTGGGCCAATGTGTTTCCAAGCAGACTATTTCCACTTGGATTTCTAAAACTATTTGCTTCTGTTATGTGTCTTATGGAAAGATGCTACCCTTACCTGTTAGGGCACATTCTACCAGAGCAGATTCTTCCTCTAGGGCCTTCTTTAAAGTTCTGGACACTTCCTCTGTCATGGAAGCAGCTACTCTGCCCTCTGCTCATATTTTCACAAAACATTATAAATCTGATGATATTTCCAGGTCCAGAGGTGGTTTTACCAGGGCTGTTCTGCATGGGTTTGTGGAGAATGTTTCTACTCCTCTACCCAATTCTTCTTCTGTATGAGCTTTGGTATGCTCCCTGATGTTATGAATACTGCAGCATATGAGTAGGAAATGGAATAGTTGTGTAAAATCTTACCGCAACCTTTGATGATCTCTTCTGTATGCTGTAGCACTAGTCTCCCCTCCCGCCTTCCCCTTGATGCTTGCCTGTCTACTTGGTGGCATGTTTTCCTTACCTTGGACTAGGCTGATGCTTTTAGCAACATTCAGTTCTGAGGTCTGGTACGTGCTGACATCCGTTTTATACCCAGCATCACTTTGACCAACATGCATTGGATACCATGCAACATCACATGTACCTCACAGTAGCGATAATCTTTTGTATACTGGCTTGGATTTATGAGTCAGCCGGGAGCAGACTCCCACATCATATAGAAGAGAAAGGCCATCTATGATTATGGTAAGATTTTACACTACTATTCTTTCTCCTTCTAAGGAGTAGAAACTTTGCAGAATGTTGTATTGTAAGTGAAGTCATGACCACCCTCAGCATACTGGAAGCATCAGTTAGTGGGATATACAGTCAATATTTAACAATGTAATGTGTTCCACCTTTAGGGTGGTACTCAGACGCCTCCCCCAATGTCTGTTGAGCAATTCCATTCCCCATCAGTGATATTTGTCTCCCCTGGATTATGATGTGCTGGAAGTGTCTCTGCATACATCTACACAATTCACCCATAGAGGCAAGTTGCTACATGCTTGGCATAACCTACAAAGACCAGATCCCCCCAGTTCCAAAATGGTGAGAGTATGATCTCCTTTCTCAAGATTAATCCATCAAAAAGACTATGCATCACTGTCCTTTACAACATTCCAACCCTAGAAAACATTCTAGCCTGGCTTTCTTCTACTATAAAAAATGAAACAATTATCCTTGGGGACATTAATATTGATTGGTCCTCTCTTTCATCAAATCAATCTTCAGCTAGCATAAACCTATTTCACTTCACCCACCTTATTACTACAACTAGGTACAATAACAAAACTAATGTAGGATCCACTCTAGACTGGATTCTAGTCTCAGATCCTTCTAAATATCCTACATCTGGTACGATGTCCGACTCAATCAGTGACCATCTCTCTGCTTATGCTATACGAGGATGCTCAGCCATCCCCAGACACCACAACATCAAAGTACTCCAAAACCTTTCTAAATTTGATCCAATTACCTTCAACAGAATCCTGAAAAGTATCAATTAGAATATCCTTAAGACCCTTCCCTTGGATGATGCTTTGCTGTATTTTAACAATACTTTTCAAACTATTTTAGGTAGTTTAGCTCCCTGAAGAATGAAAAGATTCAAAACCAGGAATGCCTGGCTAACTAAAGCTACTAAACAAATTGACTGGGACAAAGCATGGAAAGTTTGGCATAAATCTAAAAATACTTTCAATCTTATACTTTGCAGGCAGCTCCGTAACCAAGCTAAGAAACTTGTCTCATAAGCAGCACTACTTCTGCAGCCAGCAGAATAGTAGAAAAACAAATCCTAAAGCTTTTTGGTCCTCCATCAACAATCTTCTTAAACCTGGCACTAAACCCAACCCCCGTCCACACACCAATAAACCACCCGAACAAATTGCAAGTATCATTAATTCTTACTTTAATGTAAAGAAAACGAACACTGGCCGGTGAAACTGGATACGAAGTTTAATTAGCGCTTTCGTCTGTTGTTACACTTGACTTCTTCAGATTAAAACAGGAATTATTCATACATCACTTCCTTTTATAGCCAGTCTAAGTCACATGTCAATAAAGCAAAATGCACTTAAAAATCGCTGTTTTAGTTGTTATACATAGTTACATTTCTCATAAAATGCATTAAGGTAGAGGGGGGGCACACATGTATATTTCTGTTGTAACACAGTAACATTTGCTTATTTCAAGTACATGATTTATTTTTGTGGAAATGTATTTTAGATTGCACTTTATTTTAATTTTGAGATGGGGACTGATGGGCTGTATGCAATATGTAAATAAAGAATTATTTTTAATGCATTTTATAAGGTGAAATTTAGCTATGTATAATAACTAAAACAACAGTGATTTTTAGATGCATTTTGCTTTAATGACATGTGACTAAGCCTGGCTATAAAAGGAAGTGATGTATGAGTAATTCCTGTTTTAATCTGAAGAAGTCAATTGTAACAACAGACGAAAGCGCTAATTAAACTTTGTATCCAGTTTCATTGGCCAATGTTCATTTTCTTTGCATTACCGGTTTTATCTGTGGTTGTTGGCTTAATTCTTACTTTACTGACACTATCGCAAAACATCACCTCTACCTTTTCCCTTCCTGTCCCCTAACTCCAATACTATTTCTTTACCATCCTCAGTATACAATCCCTCGCTTTCCACTAACACTCCTCCTGCAAATGCCAATCCTCTGACTTCTCCACCACTTTTTACACTCTTACCTATCCCTACCTTTCTAATCATAAAGCTGCTTCTAAAACTAAAGCCCTGGTTTAACTCTTCTGACAATATCTCTGCCAAATCCCTCAACCTTGCAGCAGACTCTGTGGCTTTTACCCTATTAGTATTCTGATTAACAAATCCATACACAAGAATCTTCCACCCCTTGCCTTTGGAAAAAAGCTGTCATATTACCACTCCATAAAGGTGGTCCCTCAGCTGACATATCCAACTTCCGACCCATAGCTTTACTCTCTCCTGTTTCAAAAATTGTACAAAAATGTGTTCAAAAACAACTTTTACACTACCTTCTAAAATATAATCTTCTCTCCCCTACTCAGCATGGTTTCCGCCCTGGACATAGAACAGCCACTGCATTAATCTCATTCTTAGACACTGTGAACAAAGCACGAGACTGGCAACATTGTAGCAGTCATCTTTTTGGACTCATCGAAAGCATTTGGTACCATATCTAACTCTATCCTCCTCTCCCAACTCTCTAGTATTGGCCTATCTACTCATTCTCTTAACTGGTTCAAGAGCTACCTCTCCAATAGACAACATGCTGTCAAATGGCACAACTCCATTTCCCCTTATATACATCACCTTACTGGCGTTCTCCAAGGTTCAGTTTTAGGCCCTCTTCTGTTTAACATTTTTATCAGTAATCTGCACCAGGCCTCCTTAGTCTACTACACAGATGACTCCACAATAATCTGTTTGGTCCACAATTCAAACAGTCTAAAACAAATCACCCATTCTGCATTTACCACTGTAGAAACCTGGCTTCACAATCATCACCTCTCTCTGAATCCTAAAAAAACAAACTTATGATATTTACTCCTAAGAAAAACTATTTCCTTAATATGGCTGACTGCGAAATTCTTTCCCTTAACTCTACCAAAATTGAGTTAGTTACCCACACCAAACTGTTAGGGGTAATTTTAGACGAAAATCTCAAATTTGACCATCACATTCAAAATAACATAAAACACACAAAAAATTGGGATTGCTATATAGACATTATACATTCCTGTCCCTCCCTACTAAACAAGCATTAGACCTGTCATACCTTCTACTTTCACTAACTTATGGTGCTCCCTTATTAACTAATCTGCAGTCCTCCTTAATGACAAAACTAGAAGCTTGCTATAATAAGATTGCCAAATTCGCTACAAACAGTCGCCACTCTACTCATCATTGCATTGCCCTTCAGCAGCTACAGTGGCTTGAACTGCCCCATCACCTTCTCCTCCAGCTTTCATTCTCCCATAAACTTGTATATAAATCCCAGGACTGTCCAGCACTCAGCCCCATATTTACCCTGTACACTTCAGCTCATCCCCTGCGTTCTGAACACCAGTACTTTCTCCAGGTACATAAACCCAAACTTCCTGCAGGTCGACTCTTATACGCATGGACAACCTCCAAAATTTGGAACAATCTTCCGGCATCTGAATGTCTTCTACCAAAATCGTCCAACTTCAAAAGTGCACTGCATAGCCACTTCTTAGCCATGTGGAATTTGCTCTAATCCCTCCTCAGCCATTACCTAATCCCCACCTATCCAGACTAACTACTCTCAATGTCTTTTGTTACTCTTACACTACCAAATGAATGCTTCATCTAACATTTCCTCTGCTCATCTCCTACTCCTTCCTCTTCCCCCTCCCAACACCATTAAATTATGCTTAGCATGTTGCACTAGTTTTCTTTTGTCTTTCCCTATATCTTCATACCAACCTTACATCTATGCTGCCAATACCTTAACAAATAAAGACCCAACTGACACACTCCTTTACTTTCAAGTATAACAGTTTGTTATTCTCTGATGCCATATATCACTGATTTATGCTTTGTTGTTGTTTGTCTTTTTTTCCCAATTAGGGGTCACCACAGCGGAACTCCGGTCTGCTAATGATTGGCAGTAGATTTTTTTTATTATTATTTTTTTTTGGTGCACGCCCATTCACGCATGTCTTTCGGAGGCCACTCGACTGCAGGGAGGACATGCAGACTCCACACAGAAGGCACTCCAGCCGAGAATCTAAGAGGAGAACCTCTTGCTGTGAGGCAACAACGCTACCGCTGTACCACCACGGCTTCCTTACTGTTTTCTGCTTTGTATGGTGTGCAAAATATCCTTATTGTGTTATACTTTAAAGTAATGTAATTGTTTGTTTCTGATTTTCCAATAAGTTTTTCTATCTTCTGTTAATTTATATACTATTGTTAAATGTTTATGTATTGTTGTTTTCTTTATTTTTGTTTTCTGGAGCTTTTCTCCCTGGGCCTCCACTGAAAATGGGCTACCTTGGCCCAGTGGACATTCCCGGTAAACCAGTGTCAATAAATAATGTTCAGATGAAACTCTGCCTTGTGACTATTGTTATCTGAGCTCTGTTCTCATGGTGGTTTGCATACTTAAAAATTTTCTTGGAGCCATGTATTGTGTTACTGTAGATGGATTTATCAGATGCAGAAGTGACGTACTTACAGAAAGGTCTAGCTTTGATACTGTCTCCTGACCTGTAGCATGTTTTGTTTCCACACTTTGCTCTGTTTTCTGCTACTGTTAATGTTTCTTACTGAAAGAGTCGGAGAGCAAAACAGAATAAAAATCATGACTAGGGAGGGGTTTACCTGTTGCCTGGGAATGTTTTAGTCATGTGGTCCTAATGCCTGTGACATATAGCCCTCTGTGTGCTGAAAATGTCTCTACTACTTGTAGATATATTGTTATAAGTATGTGGCTTATGTTTCCTGCCTTAGTTGGTCTCCGAGTTTGATTTAAATCAGTTTGTATACCTGCTTGTGTATTTTCACAAAAAAAAAAAAATTAACTCTTGGAAAGCTTTTGCGCAAGTTAAATGTTGTAAGAGAACTCTGGTACTAACTGCTTAGGATAGCTGTGATCAGGAAGACAAACAGTTGATTTTCACCTTAATAGAGGTCTGACAAAGTGAAAAGACCTAAGAGAAGATTGTATCTACTTGGTTTGGAAATTGTGCTCAACATTTATGCTTTTCTGCTTACATGCTCCATTCTGGTCTTGTTCCTTGCTCCACTGTGGGTGTTACTGGCTGTACTGCATGAATCAAAGGACTGCTGAGCAGGATGTAACTGTGCTGCAGCAACCTGGTCTTGGGTTAACCCTTTCACAAAACAGTGAAGTCTAAATATGATTTTCAGCTGGGACAAGGCCAGTACTCAGGATTTGGTTGAATAGGGTGCCTAATGGTGCTGCAAGTTCCTGCCTGAGTTCACGTAGGATGCAGCCTGGAATGTTATTGGGTCCCATGGAGGCTGTATTTTTTGCCTTTGAGAGAGCAGTGATGACCTGTTCCCTAGATATAAGGGGAAGGGGGCAGGTACTGGGGATGTCCTGATTTACTCATGGGGTGACAGAGGGATAAAGTTTTTGCTGAATCTTGCATCCAGCAAGGTTGCTACATCTACAGCATTTGTATATGTGGTGTCCTTAACCACCAGTTTTGAACAGATCTGGGTGCTTCCTTTGAGGTTGCGGACATATGTGAAGAAGGCCTTATGATTGTCTCTAGTAGATATGGTCAATTTGGACTTCAAGTTTGCTTTGGAGGATTTCATTAGTGCTCGTATTTGCTTGTTCAGGCTAAGGAGAACATTGCTTTGGACAGCAATTTTTTTCCTTTTGTTATAGAGTTTATTTATTGCAAATGTCCACTAGATAGGTTTACTCTTCCTTCCGGAGGATGATTTAGTCCTGTTGAGTATTCCATATTCCATGCATCTGTATAAATGCTTGTATAGTGCTTTGTTGTAGTTTTGGATAATGGTGCCAGTTCCTACAGAGGGAGAGGGGGCTGTGAAGCTGTTTACACCATCCCTCAGGAGACTGTAATCAGCTGTGGAGAAGTTTTTATATCTGATCCTAGCTCGAGGGGTTGGGGTAGATGGTGACTTCTAAAGTAACAACTTTGTGGTCGGATCTTAGCAGGGAGGGGATGATGCTATAGGGATGCTGCAGTGGTTACTCATGTTGGTTAATACCAAGTCCAGGATATTATCACCTCTTGTGGGGTTATCGACTAGCTGTTCCAAGGCATTTGCATTGACAAAATCAAGGAATCTCTGGGCATTTGTGTTCTGGCATGAGTAGTTGTTCCAGTCTATGTTTGGGAAGTTTGTCACCCAGGATCAGGGTGAAGGGTTGCATTTTGATAGATTTGAACAGGTCCAAATATGCAAATTGGGCATCTTGAGTCAGATTTGGGAGCTGGTAGCTAGCTATGATTTGAATAGGGGTCTTGTCAATGGTTAACTGCAACTGGAGTGTCTCCTGTGCGTCATACTGTTTGACCAGCCTGGAGGTATATATGTCTTTAATGTATGTTGAAACTCCACCTCCTTTGGCTTTACTGCCCACAATTTGGGGTCTGAATGTATAATAGGATGAGTAACCAGGTAAGGCTGGGGTGCACTCCGCAGCTTTAAACCAGGTTTCTGTGACTGCACAGATGTCAGCATTTTCCAGGATTAGGAATGCTTGCAACGAGTGCATTTTCATATTTAGACTCCTAGCATTTATCAGCATGACATTTAATTTGTGTTTTGTTGAAATTTTTATGTTGGTAGTTTTAACCTCATCACTTTTCTTAAAAAAGGCACTATAGGGGAGGCAAGAGCCTTTGCCAGAGGCCTGAAGCCCAGGTGAGACAGATGCAGGCCATCTCTGGCAAAGCATCATGGTCTTTCGATCATATCTTCCCAGGCTGTCAGTTACTGGATCCCCCTGGAATGACACCAGAAACTAAGCCATTTGTTAAAATCGGTCATTTTCTGTTTGTATTGAGGCATCATTCTGGGTGAAAGCAAAATGCTGCTTAATGCTAGGGACATACCTGCCTGGAACACATAATCAGCGAGTTTAATAATGTCTGTCATCATTTAGTCCAGAGAGGTTACGTCTCAAGTCACACCAACATGGACTATAACAGAGTCATAACAGTACCTGTTGTTGAGAGACTTGAATGCGTATGTGATATGGTGGATTCTGGCACCTGACAGACAACTAACAGTCGCTTTCTACTTATCCAGCCTGGTGAGAGGCACATCTGTGTGTTTCACAATGGAGTCTTCTGTGACTAATATGTTGGGTTTATAGTGAAGCCTTAGTGGCTGTGAGGCACAGGTGTGTAGACTATGCGTGTTGTGTGATGTCGAGGGCTGTGGAGATCACGTGTGTTTTTGCTTCGGAAGGCTCCTTTGTTTGGGTATGTTTATGTGGAGGACCTCCGCATATGTAGGTGTGTGCTGTGCATGTGTGGGTGATGGGTGAGGTGTAGTGATTGTGTTGACAATCTTTTTTGTGCCAGATATACTGGCTTGAGGGGGAAGAGAGCTTGGACTCTAGGTTCCTAATGTAATTGCATCTCTCACAAATTGTGTTCCTAGGTGGTAGTAGTAGATGGTTGACTGTGTACATGAGGTAGTTGCTACACCATCTCAGGATGCCCATATCAACCAGACTGGCAGGAGAAACTGTAGGAAATTGCCCATCCATATTTGTCAGAATCTGAGGGAGAAAGGCCAGGGAGAGCTAAGAGGTCGGCTTAAAGCCTAAGTGCGTAAACCAAAACTAAGAGTTTAGAATAACACAAGAATAACCATTCAGACAGGCCATAAACAAGCAGTAATAAATGCAACAGAAAAGATGCAGTTGAACAATTTAGAGAACAGGCAGCAAGTAGCAGGAAAAAGCAAAGCAAGATGAAGTAACAGCAGTAGGAAGAAACACAAATTAGAAAAATATAAGCAGCTGAATAAAGTGTCTTTTATATATATATTTAAATCCGCGGTGGTGGTGCTGCGGTAGCGCTGTCGCCTCACAGTAAGACGCTGTCCGGTTCAACTCTCAGAGTGTCTTCTGCATGGAGACATGCGTGAATGGGCTTACCTTCGTTGAAGGTTGTGCTTTAGGGCTGGCAACTCAGCACGTAAAAATCAACTGCCAATCATTAGCGAACCGGAGTTCCGCTGTGGCGACCCTTAACCGGGAAAAGCCGAAAGAAACAACAAAAAAAAAAAAAAAAAAAAAGGAGTTTGGCCTTCCCAAAGGATCTCTGTATTAGGTATAATGAGCTAAAGAGATGGGACTTTGAGAAGTGTCCCAGATCAAATTTACAGTAGGGTCGGGCAACTGCAGAAACCACCAACTTTAAGAATACAACAGCAATAGGGTGAGAGAGTGGGAGGAAAGTTTTAGCACAGATCAGAAAACAAAATTCTGCCAGCAAATATATAAATTCAGGCAAGCAAAAATAGTGCAGAACTCTGAACAGTTAAAGTGCCAAAAATATACTTATCAGCTCTGTATTTTCCATATTGTTTGAGAAGCGTTCAGTCAGAACACGAGATTCTAGCAATGATATGTAGATATTACAAAAAGGTAATATTTTTGTATCAGCAAGACAAAACGCCAAGCCTTGAGACAGTCAGATAACACAAAAGCTGTTAGACCAGTTTTACCAACTTTAAGAACACAACAGCAGTAAGATGGGGGGGGAGGTTTAGCACAGATCAGAAAACAAAATTCTGCCAATAAATATGTAAATAATTCAGTCAAGCAAAAATGAAGACCGTGCAGAACTCTGAACAGTTAAAGTGCCAAAAATATACTTATCAGGTCTGTATATTTCCATATGTTTGAGAAGCACTCTGTCAGCTGTGGCCCTAAATTGAATACCATTCTGTCAGTATTCATTTGTGCCTTGAACTCCTAGCTGAACTCCCCATTGTTGTTAGTTTACTTATCTCATCATAATTTCAGATCTTCAGAAATGTTCCCTAGTTTTTCACCGCCTCTTTTCCTTTTTGGGTCAAAGGAAAATTAGTTTCAAGTGAGACCCCCTTCTTTTGTTGATGCCTTCCCATTGACATCAGGATGGCAGTGTTCTTCCAGGTAACTTCTTTGCAATATGAAGATGGAAAGGTGATAGTGACAGGAAGAAGTCACTTTACTGAGCACCCTTAGAACATCTGAGTTATGATGAGCCATATAGCAGACAGTCTTTTTGTAGGAAGTCTATAATTCAAGAGGTAAGTAGCTGACTTTCTAATCCCTTTGGGTGAAAATCTCTGAGTGCTGGATTCGGGTCGTGGCATCATATTATTCCATTAGTAGTGCTTGTTCTTGCGCTTGTAAATGCATTTCAGCCTTGCTAAGCTGTTGTAGTGCGCTGTGGTTTATTCTTGAGCCTCAACAACTCCACCATGGATCTGTTTGTTCTTTGAATCACATGTAATGGAATTACTCTCCCAAGTGGTAAGAATTTTTTATTGTGTTTTAAACTGACAGATGCTTGTTTCTCATTTATTAACCTAATTTTTAAAGCATAATGAAGTAATCTAAGGCAGGTAATAATTATTCTTGTTTATCTAGGCTATAGTTTTATATGTTTGTTTTTATGGGTTGAATTTTTTGTTTGCATTTTTTTTTTTTAGTTCACCAGCGGAGAACCATATTTCCCCAGCAAAGCCTCCGCCACAGTCTCTTCATGTTATTCAGTCACTGGGCTGGCCCCTTCAGTATTATGTTCACTCCTCTAGACAGATACAGTGATAGGAATATGCAGATCAACCGACACCAGTACTGTGCTTTAAAGGTATTTTTAATTTGAGTAATGTTTTCTTTTACTGTTTGTTTTTTTTTGTGGAATTGTCTTAAGAGATGTAATATTAAAAGTCTGTGCTGATGACCGTTAACTATAGTCATCTTTTTTTTACTGTACCTACGTACGTACTGTAGAAATATACAGTACCTCATTTCCTGCTTTTTTTCTTTGACCTTGTGCATGTTGTGTATAATGTGTTTTCAGTGATTTTCCTTGAAAATAATGAGTTGTGATCCCAGACTACTACACTCTCTATTTCACACTGAATACAACAGTTTGTCTGATTCTGGTGGGATTCTTCAGAAGGTATATGTATTGGATTTGCTGCCTGTCCCCTCCCCCCACTTTTTTAACATCCCAATTCACCACAGTGGAGATAAAGCTGTCCTCCCATTTACCTGCAAAATGATGAAACATGTATTCAGTCCAGTTCTTATCTCTGTGTAGTTGTTTCACAAGTCGCTGGTTAACTGCAAATGCGCATGACTCTTAATGTATCTCAGCCTTAGATCTGTTTAATATTTTGGTGCCTGAATCACTAGATTTTGTCTGTTACAGCAAAGTCCTCATCTTGAATCTGCCACCCTTACTGTAAATACTTGAGAAAATGTGATGTTCATCATTAGATCAATGTTGTAGTAACCTAAGCTATATGGGGTTATATCTTACCCAGGATATGGCAACCATCCAGCTTCCAAAGCTTATGGGCACCTTCCATGCACCCTAACCGCTGAACAGTTCAAGGAGAGCAGTATAAAGTCAGTGAGTAGGGCGCCAGACCTTCAGAGCTTTATTGCCATTGAAGTGCATTCTTACTTACATTGCTGTGAGCAATATGCAGTCTGTTAGGGCTTCTTTATAGCTAGGCAGTCAAACACTCCAGTGGGAAACTCTCCACTTCATCAGTTTTTGTGAAAAAGCATTTTTTTTTCAGTTAAAAATTGTTAAAGGCTAGGACTTTGGTTTTAGTGGTTGTCCATTAAAAATGTTGAATTAAATTATATTTTTAGTCAGGATCCCCTGTTGGGAAAGTACCATAAAACTTACCATTTTTTTTTGAGAAATAGCAAACTTTTATGTCTAGTGGTTTTGGGGGTTGTCAGTAAGAATTTTACTTCAAATTAAAAAAAAAAAACTTCACTCAGGTTGCATCAACAACTGCCCAAGGCTCTACTACCTGCTTATCAGACACTATTTCAGTAGTCACATGGACCAGGCTTTGAGCTCTTTGGTACTTCCCTCCCTGATCTGAAAAATGTTGTACTAGTCTTCAGTCTTCAAGCCAGCTTCCTCTTCACCTCAGTTGCCAGTGAGCGACTCTCCTGTGGCCATTTCAGGTACTGCAGACCTCTCATAACTTCCTTTTGGTCCTTCTGGTGTTGCCTCTCTAGAAGCAGCTAAAGACTGAGGGATAGGCACATTCTGTGCAGCTGTTTGCCTGCCCTCGTAAGGCAAAGGAAAACTACATGGGTCGGTATTGTAGGAGGGAGTGGACAATGCTCTGAAGAACTTGATTCTCATTGAATGTAACTGCCTTTGCATTGGTTGCCCAAGAAAAGGATAGACAGGGAATGATTGGCTGGGGTTTGCTAAGGGTTTGTTTAAATCCTTTCAGTATTCATTCTAAATATTCCCAGGATTTAAAATGCAAAAGATTTTCCACTCCTCCCTCAAATTTTGATTCTCAGTCTGAGAAACAGCAATTAGATTTTTATTGATTCTTTAGTTCCTTCTCCACAAAAGGGGCAAATCTAACTGAGGAAAGGTTTTCTTTAGATTCCCCTTCTGAAGAGTTGTCTTTTACCGATGGTCAAGTTAGAATTAAGAAGTTATTTCAGTGGGAGCAAAATGAAATTCCAGAATCTCAGCAAAGAAATGACTTATTACTGAGTGAAGTTTTTTTTTTTAATTTGAAGTAAAATTCTTACTGACAACCCCCAAAACCACTGGTGGAGTTTTCTCCTGTTTTGTCAACATTAGAGGATGCTTTCTTTGCTGACTGCAGTTTGCCTGACCATCAGTCCTGAAGAAGTCCGGTAAATTATATATGTTTCCTTAGACCTACAGTTTTTTTCTTCAAAGCCTAGATCAGACCCTGCAGTGATTTCTCTCAAAACTATCTTTTGCCAAGCATCTTTTGGCAGTTAGTCCTATTTTTTCTAACAAAGATGAGAAAGTCTTTGATAGGTTTGGGAAGAAAATTATACTACTTGTACGCTAGCCTTCAGAGTAATGGGTTGTCAGGCTCGTGTAACTTTCTGCTGGCTTGAATGAGAAAGTAATTGCTGAATTCTCGTCATCAGAGGCTAAGATGTCTAAATTATTTGATATCCCCTCTTTCTCAGGTAGCCAAATAGTCTTTAAAATATTCTTATGACACTGATAATGCTTCCAGAGAAGCTGCCACTGGGTCATTGATACTTGCCTGGATACATTTTCATAATTTACCAGAGGGTGTAAAAGCTGAGTTCCTGAATGTTAGCCCCTGGATAAAGAAGCATTATTTGGCCCTTCCTCTGCTGAGGTCCTTTAGTGATATGAAAGGAGAAAGTTAATTCAGAGGGTTATGCAGACTTTTTACCCCATGTGCAAAATGGGAAAAGTGGTCGAGGATGGATGGATGCAAATTTTACAACCATCCATGCCAAAATACAGTAAAAAACTTTCCTTTGTATTCAGGTTTCTATTATAGGAAGCAGTCTCAGCAAGGCACAAGTAAACATAATTTCAAAAAACAATGGTAGGAATTTTTTAAAAAGAAGGGAGGATTCTCTCAGAACCAAGGACAGACTAAAAAGTAGATTGTATACCTCTTCATGTTTTTACCCCTCCACTCCCTTCCCTTCCCCACTCCTGCATTCCAGTAAAACTGTCCCAAAGTCTAGGTTTTCACTTCTCTCTCTGCCAGCAGATAACCTCAGGCACTTGTGTTCGGAGAATCTTTCAAAAAGGTTAGAGCTGGCAGTGAGACTGTCATCCTCCATTTCAAAGGATTCATCTTCAGCCATCCTATCAAACCTCCCTGTTTCCTCCTGTCCTAGTTCATATTCTTTCATGTATTTATATTGAGTCTATTCACCTATATCAGATATCAAAAGGGCTCTGTTAAGAGTCTTTGTAGTGACTAAGAAAGGGAGAACATGGAGACATGTCATAGGCTTTCCCTTTCTGAACCTTCACATGAAAATGCCAGAAATCAGAATGCTTTGATGATCATCGTGTTTCACTGTTGCATTCATTACACTTGGGTTATCCTGCTGGCAGGCTACCCGCAGTCTGCCTGAATTCCAAAGTCCTGGTCCGGCATCGGTTGCTGTCGCCTCTTCCTGACGTCAGTGCACCAGGGGTATAAAAGATGCAGCCGACGCCATTTTCTTCAGTCTTACTTGCCGCGCGGTGCCCGAAGCAAAAAGCAGTTCGCAAGTGCTGGTCGGCCGACTCCTGAAATTTTCGAAATCGAATTTCAGATCCGAAGTCTTCATTAAAGCTAAGTACCCCATCGGGGAAACTTTTTTCTTGCTCCAGACAGATGTCAGAAAAAGTTAACAACTGTATTTCTTGTGGGAAGCAAATACCTCATAAGGATTTTTATTCTTACTGTATTCCTTGCCTAGGCCCTGACCACGACATTGCTGGCTGTCGGTTTTGTGCTAGATTTAACCAACGCACTATTAAGCGTCGGTACAATTTTGCCTTTCATTACTTTGGCCGAAGATTTAATTATATAATGCCGTCGGAACAGCCGACGACCGGAGTTTATAAAAAGCATAAGGAAAAGGACAGGCATCCGAGGTTCAAAGCCGATGACGAGGCCTCCGCTAGGCCAGTCGCCGGTTCTCAGTGAGGCGCTTTCACAGCCCCTGACGCCCGCTACCTCAGAGCCACAGGACGCTTCCGACTCCCACGTGGAGACAACTAGGCCTCTGGATACTCAAGGTATTGGACACTCGGAAACTATTCCCTCAAATGGGTCTGGAGCCGCTGAGCAGGCATCGGCTTCTGAGGGTGTTTTCAGACCTACACAGTTGTATGTCAAGCCAACCTCAGCTTCTAAGACAATGACTAAAACAGCATTAAAGACAAAGAAACAAGTACAGCATTCTCCTGGACAGACTTCCATGCCTAAGAAACAGATGCTTAAAATGGCCAAAGACCTAATTACTTTGATCAGGGGTTCCCATCCCCCTCCTGATAAGATGCCTAGGCAGGACGCAGAATATGACTCTCCTGATCAGGTTTCCATTTCCCCTGACTCCTCTTCTGAACAGGGATACTCTCTTCCTCCCTATGAGGATTTTGATGCTGAAGAATCTATTCCTTCAGCCTCTCCTCCTGAGGATTATTCTTTTGGGGAAACCCTGCATACCATGAAGGAGCATTTTCACTGGGAGAGCCAAGATTACTCAGAATCTAAGAAAAGGCTTAGAGATTTTCTTTTACTACCTCAGCACAGACCTCTTCCTATTCCACCTGTTCTAGACATTGTAGATTATATATTTTCAGAGTCCGGCCTGTCTCCTGACTGTCTACCCCCTGCACCTGTTAAGCCAGACAGATACTACAAGGTTCCAGATTCTCATAAATTTCTATATAAAAACCCTGCTGCTGACCCAGAAACTATATCTCAGGGTCCCAGAGGGGTCAAGGCTTCCACTGCAAAAAACTCAGTCCCCTCTGATAGGGATTCTAGGGCACTGGACAGATGGGGGAAAAAAGTTTACACTTCTGCTACCTTGGCTGTAAGGGCTTTAAATTGTCAGTTTCATATGCTTAAATATCAGTAATACTTAATGTCACTGCTAAAACAGAAAATGTTGACAAATTCTGAATGTTCTGAAAACAAGGAAATGCAGAATTTATTGCATGCAGCTGAGCAAGTGGGAAAGCATACTTTGCAATGTGATTTTGATTCACTGGAGGCCTCTTGCAGGGCCGCTGTTACGGGTTCTGTCATTAGAAGGCATGCTTGGTTAAAGGAGCAGAATCTGCTGATCATGTTAAAGCAAAGTTATTGGATGCTGCATTACAGCATGATACTTTGTTTGGTGTTAAGGCAGAAGAGGTGTTGAAGAAAATGGAGGATAAAGCGAAATCTATGCAGACAGTTAAGGATTTCTTACAGGTACAGCCACCCAGATTTAGCAGGAACTGGCCTTAAGAATTCGTCCTTTCCAGTGTCAGACAGGCCACAAAGAGGCAGATACAGACGCCTTAGAGGCAGATCCCAGCCCCAAGGCTCATACAGGCCTAAACAATGGGGTGCTTCTACCTCCAAAAACGGAGAAGACCAATCACAGCCATATAGGAAACGGTCTCAATGACTTTCATCTGCCAATGCCAAGCACTTAACTTTTGGCAGCACCCTTGGGGGAAAACTAGCACTTTTTTTCACAAAATTGGCACATGATCACCCAGGACAAATGGGTCCTGAATATAGTGTCTCAGGGCTACAGGTTCCACTTTCACACCCTTCCAAAGACAAATGGTATGCCAGACCTGCCACACAATCAGTGGGCAGAGGCGCAAAACCAAGTTTCATCCCTCATGGACATGAGGGCTATTCAGCGAGTACAACAGCAGGGACAAGGATTTTACTCAAGACTTTTTTTGGTACCCAGAAAGGACAAAGCCTGGAGACCAATACTGGACCTGTCTATTCTAAACACTTTTCTGGACGTTCCAAAATTCAGAATGTTGACTCTGCAGCAGCTTCTGCCCATGCTGGGCAAGAAGGCTTGGCTTGTAACTTTGGACCTGAAAGAGGCATACTTGCATGTCCCAATCAGACAATCTTGCAGAAGATACCTCAGATTTATAGCTGGCTCAATGCACTACCAATTCTCTGCACTGCCCTTTGGCTTATCTACTGCGCCCAGGGTCTTCACAAAATGCTTGGCACCAGTAATTGCATTTTGCAGACAAAGAGGAATCCAAATATATCCTTACTTGGACGACTGCCTTATTCAAGCAGAGAACAAGGACATTCTACTGAAACATCTGGCATTTGTAAAAAGATTACTAATTTTCCTAGGGTACACAGTAAATGAAAAGAAATCAAAACTGGTACCCTCTCAAGAGATAATATTCCTGGGTGCAAGCTTAAATACAACTTCCCAGATGGCTTATCTCACGCCAGACAAAGGCAACTGTCTTCTTACTTCGAAAAGATGGCAACAAAGGCCCAGTTATCTGCAAGAAAAATTCTGCAGGCTTTGGGCTTCATGGCATCCTGCATTCTGCTAATTCCATATGCAAGACTGCATATGAGGGAAGCTACAATGGTATCCAAAAAGTGTTTGGACTCAACATTGCCACAGCCTGGAAACATTACCCTCATTCCCTGCATGCAACAGGAGTTTCGATGGTGGGCACAGGCCTGTCACCACAACAAGGGACAGCCATTCACTTTGCCCACACCTAGGCAGACACTAACAGCAGATGCATCAGATTATGCCTGGGGGGCCCACATGGCAGGAAAATGTATTCAGAGCACATGGCCCGCAAGTCAAATGCATCTTCATATCAATCAAAAAGAGATGCTAGCTGTACAGAATGCCCTGACAGCCTTCAAGGATCTACTTCATCCAGGACAACTGCTGATAAAGACGGACAATACTACAGTCATGTGGTACATAAACAAGCAAGGAGGCACACATTCCTACCCCCTCTGCAGACAAGCCATGACTTTGTGGAACACAGCATTGACTTATCAGGTACATCTGCAAGCACAATTCCTGCCAGGAAAGACAAATACTCTGGCAGACGAACTAAGCAGAAACTTCATGGATCCTCACGAGTGGAAACTAGTTCCACAAATCTTCAGCATGATAACAAGGAAATGGGGATGCCCAGACATAGATCTATTTGCCTCCCCTCACAACTGCCAACTACAGAGATTCTGCACAAGGACCTATCACAAACAAGCATGGAAAGTGGATGCTCTATCATTCAGCTGGAAAAACCTTACAGTATATGCCTTTCCTCCACTGCCTCTCCTCCCCAAGGTACTCCTAAAGGTCAGACAAGAGAAGCCAAAAATGATACTGATTGCCCCAGACTGGCCACGTCAGCACTGGTATCCAATCCTAAAGAGCTTGTCTCAAGGCCCAGCCTGGAGATTAACTCAAATTCCTCATTTACTGACCCAACAAATCAATCAGATCCGGCACAGCCAGCTCAGAACCCTAAATCTGGCTGCATGGCGGATAATGTAACCATTCAGAACACACCTCTCTCTAAAGCAGTTATGGATGTTATTTTGGAGGCCAGGAGGCCCAGCACTAGAAAATCTTATGCAGGAAAATGGAAGAGATTCTGTGCTTGGAACCAGGCACAAGGAAGTGACACGCTTGTACCAAATATTTCTCAGATTTTACAATACGTAAAAGGCCTATCCTTCTCATCTATTAAGATCCATGCCTCTGCCATTTCAGCTCATTACAATACGGACCCACCTATTTTTTCACATCCACTGCTAAGGCAGTACCTCAGAGGGGCCAAAAACATAAGACCTTCAAGGAGAGTGCCAATACCTGCATGGGACCTCAATTATGTCTTGGAAAAGCTCACACTACCTCCTTTTGAGCCAGCCAATACAGCTGAGATAAAATACGTATGGAAAACAGCTCTGCTCCTAGCAATAACTTCAGCAAGAAGAGTCTCAGAGTTACAGGCACTAATGGCTGCGGAACCTTTTATTATTTTCCATCCGGACAGGGTATCTCTTAGGACAAACCCAACATTTATGCCTAAGGTAGTGTCCAGTGTGGCTCTTAACCAAACCATTCATTTGCCTACCTTTTATCCGAACCCACAGAATAAGGGGGAGAGACTTCTGCATTCTTTGGACATACACAGACAGCTACACTTCTACTTGGACAAAACTAAAGCTTTCAGAAAGACTGAGCACCTCTTAGTGGCATATGCTGCAGGATCCCAAGGAAAAGCTATTTCAAAGCAGACTATTTCAAAATGGATAGGCCACTGCATTCGTTTTGGCTATTCACAACATGGCAAATCAGTGCCTAAGGGCATTAGGCCACATTCAACCAGAGCAGCAGCCACTTCAGCAGCCTTCCTCAGAGGAGTACCAACTAAGGACATTTTGGAGGCTGCAACTTGGACTTCAGTGCACACGTTTACAAAGCACTACCACTTACCTCTTTACTCTAAATCCAGAGCAGACTTTGCCACTGCAGTTCTGCAGGGCCTCATAGCCACTTCTAAATCTGTTTAGGCCGAGCCACCCAACCTCAGCTTTGGGATTCAACCCAAGTGTAATGACTGCAACAGTGAAACACGATGAACATAGTACAGTTTTGTACCTTCCATAAATGTAGATGTTCGAGTGTATTCAATGTTGCAGTCCAGGTTACCCTCCCACCATCCCCCTTTCATTGCTGGGACTTATCTGTACTTCTCTATTCTATACAACCTATGTGGTGTATTTGCTTGTAGATTATGGTAATGTTTATGTTAGTGCATGCTTTTTTATGAGCATAATTTTTAGCCTACCTTTTTGGGGGCACCTGACATCTGGGGCAAGAAAAACTGAAGAAAATGGCATCGGCTGCATCTTTTATACCCCCGGCGCACTGATGTCCGGGAAGAGGCGACAGCAACTGACGCCGGACCAGGACTTTGGAATTCAGGCCGACTGCAGGTAGCCTGCCAGCAGGATAACCCAAGTGTAATGACTGCAACAGTGAATACACTCGAACATCTACATTTATGGTAGGTACAAAACTGTACTTTTCTTCTCATGCCATCTCTCAGCCTTCTAGGTTCATAGGTGTTTACTAGGCTAACGACCACAAGGGCCTTTGTAAGCCTAGCCATGCATCCCAAATCTCTGACAAGTTCTGATACTAGGTGCCAAACCAGGGATGAATTTCTGGTTTCCCATCCAGTTGTCCAAGTTGCACTTGAATTGTGTTAGGGGGAACACTGCTTCACATGGATGGGGAGCCTGTTCTGTAGATGGGGTAGTCTCAGGGATACATTCGTATCTCTCCAGCAGGTCCTATTTATGTCACAGGCAAGGTTTAATCTTTATAATGGGTAATTCTGATACTGTTTGTTTTATGGCTATGCAGGAGGTCCATCAGTGTGGGGTCTGACAGTGCCCTATATGCCAGGCATAGATCTCCCCTCAAAAGCCTATAGGAGACGGAATACAGAGATAGGGCCTTGAGGTGGTCTAGTATTTCTGGATTTATAAGATGCTTATCACATTCCAATATTCAAAGATTAAAGATGCATTTTAAGTTTTTCTATGTCCTGTTAACATTTTCGTTTTTTCTTCTTTACCGTTTGTCTTACCTAAAGCTCCGAGGGTATTAACAAAATGCTTGACTACTATAATAGCCCATTGCAGACTGCAGACCATTCACATTTTCCATGTTTAGATGACTGCCTTAATTTTGCAGATTCTTTTATAAGTTGACAAGAATCTCCAGATGGGGTAAAGAGACTTTTGCACTGAGGTCGTTAAATTACTTGGCACACTGTATCCATCTACAAAAAGGTTTGATCAAGGAGCTCTCAAATTCTCTTGATGAGACCATATCGGAGGACGACCTCAAGAGTGTCCTCTCCCTGACCTGGCTTACTCTATCACCTATTGCCAATTTTCTTAATGAGGTTGATCTCCCATACAGCGGAATGTACCTCAAGAGTAGCCAGTTCAGGCATAGCCATTAGCAGGCATGCCTGGATGAAGTTTTGCGACTTTGTGGAACCCTTCAAAGAGTTATTTGTTAATGCCCCCTTTGATGGCTCTTCCTTGCTTGGGGCATCAGTGAAGGAAAAGCTAACCCGCAGCAAGCAGGAAAAAAGACCCTGTCTGCCATGGGGATCAAGTTCTCTACCCCTCAGAGGACCTGTTCTAGAAACCAGTTAGGAGGGAAGAAAACTTGGTTCTGGAAGTCTCAGGGAACTTTCCAAGACCCACATGGAGACATTTCCTTCAGAGGGAGAGGTTTTAATATTAGACATCACCCCAGAGGGGGACTGCAAAACCAGGGCTTCAGAGACTACTACTCTGACAGGCCCTATCAGCACTCCTGAAGTGCTGCCTGACTGCCATCTCTGGAGGCAGTCGGGAGTCATCTGTTCCTGCACCTAGACGTCTTGACAAGTCTTACAAACAATGCTTGGGTGCTAAATATAATATCCAGAGGTGAATACATTCCCATTTCCCTTCCACCTCTGGGACCCAGGAGGAAACTCCCTAACATTCCACCCAGTCAGAGGGAGCACGCAGCTCAAGAAATTTGAAAGCTGCTGCAAAAGAGTTATCCAACAGGTCCCAACCGAACAAATAAGATGGAAAATTTACTCCCGCTTCTTTTTGGTGTCAAAGAATACAGGGGACCTAAGACCAGTTCTGGGTCTAAGCAGTCTGGATCAGTATGTCAGGAAGCCAGAGTTCTGAATGGTTACAGTCCAGTCTGTCCTACCTCATCTCTGTGCAAGACAATTGTATGTACTCTGTAGATCTCCAGGATGCGTATTTATTACATCAGAATAGACGGGCACTCCAGGAGACACCTGCACTTTCAGTTGGGAGCCAATCACTACCAATTCAGAGTACTGCCCTTTGGGACTCATCACAGCCCCCCAGGTGTTTACCAAATGCATGGCAGTCATAGCAGCTCACCTGAGGATAAAAAGATTCCAGGTGTTTTCCTGCCAGTAGTCTGGTACATCAACAAACAAGGAGGAACCCATTTGTACCCATTGTGCAGAGAGGCCATCAGGGTCTGGGAATGGGTGATCTCTTCAGACCACTTTTTAGCTGCAACACATATACTGGAGAAAACCAGTGCGCTGATGGACAGACTCAGCAGGTCCGTTCTGATTCCTCACGAGTGGTCCCTCATCCAGTCAGTAGCGAACATGTTTTTCAGCCATTGGGGCCAGCCTTGCTGCAACCTCTTTGCCTCTCCCCTCAACAACAAGTACAGCAAGTATGTCGCTCTGATCCCCCCCCCGCCAGGGGAGTCAACGAGGGAGGCTGTGATTCACAGTTGCCCCCCCAACTGGGTCTCCTCTGCTTATTTCCTGTACTGTTCATCCCAAAGTTTCCATAAAAGGCAAGCAGCCGAAGAGCTCAGTCATGCTCCTTGCCCCTTTTGGCCTTGCCCCTTTTGGCCTAGTCAAGTATGTTTCCCCTTCCTTTGGTCGCACCTCAAATATCCCCCATGCATACTAGAGTCCACGCAGTACCTTCTATCTCACCTGTCACAATTCCTGCATCCCAGTCCTCCGTGCCCTCAAGCTGACCACATGGTTTCTCCACTTCCATTGATAGATGGTCCAGGCTCACTTCCCCAGTCCATGACATTATTTTGGCTTTCCATAAGGCTTCCACTAAGAAGGTCACAAAAGCAAATGGAAAAGATTTTTGATATGAGCTTCTATAGAGAACAGTGACCCTTTTTCATTACCTACTTCAGCCATCCTTTCTCTCAGTACTCTCTTTAAAAAGGAGCAAGTTTTTCTACCGTCAAGCTGCAGCTTGCTTCCATGTCCAGTTTTCATACTGGAAATTAATCCTTATCTTTGTCAACTTCCAGGTTATGTAAAGTCTTTATGAAAGGAATCTTTCTTCTTAACCCCCCCCCCCCATAAAAGACCCTTCTCCCCCTTGGGATCTCACATTCGTACTCCAGAGACTGACTCAGAAACCATTTCAACCAGCAGACAATTGTGAAGTTTCTTTCTTGGAAAATTATCTTTTTGGTAGCTATTACTTCATCGAAAAGAGGTTCTGACCTCCAGACCGTATCTGTTAGGCCTCCATACATCATTTTCCACAAAGTTAGGGTATCTATATGGATGAACCCTTCCTTTATGCCTGAAGTGGCCACGGAAATGAACATTAGCCAATCAGTTCAATTGCCAGTCTTCTTTCCCAACTTTACTAATGAAGGTGAATATATGTTGTATCATCTTAACATTCATAGACAACTATGTTTTTATCATCATAGAACAAAAAAAGTACAGGAAGTCTGATCAACTGTTTGTATCTTCCTCACCTAACCATTTAGGTCGAGCAGCTTCCAAAATTACTTTGGTCAAATGGATTACTGACTGTAGTTCACTGATTTATTCTCAGAGAGGTTTGGAATTGCCTCATCATTCTAGAGCTTCAGATCTCTGGCTACGTCATCTGCTTTTTCTTCCAGAGCTTCAATTGATGATATCTGTGCTGCAGCCACTTGGTCAAAGACTCGTACCTTTGTCACACATTACAAATTAGACATCGTCTTCAGAAATAGGGCTTTCTTTGATTTGACAGTGCTCTGGCATATCCTTCCTTGAGAGCTTTCCTTGAGTTACATAGCTGGTGACCTGTCAGGAAGAATGAAAAGGACATAATCAGATTTAGAAGTTACATACTTACCATAACTAGGCATCCGTGTTGTATCTGTATTGTTCATTTTCATTCTTCCTCACCTGTCCTCCTAGCCATCCCCAGCCTTGTTACTTCTAGAAGATCTTTGGATGATCTGGGAACCCTCAGGTTCCAGGTCTGAGCCTTATCCCTTCGTGTGTCTGTCCTGTTTCTATAATTCTGTAGGCAGTAGGGCAGCAAGCTTGATCTGAGGGATTGGGGATGGTGTAGTGCGTTATGGGAAGAGGGAGTACCTTGAGACTCTGATCCAAATCTTGGAAATGTGGCGGAGTTGGATCCGAGGGTCGGATCCGTAGCCCATCAGTGAGGAAGAATGAAAATGGACAACATAGATGCCAAGTTATGGTAAGTACATAACTTCTAATTTAATATTTTGTTTGTGTGCATAGTAGTAGCAGACGTTTCCTGCCTTCTTGAATTTGTGTTTATCAGGGTGTGGTAGTATAGTGTTTTTTTTTTTTTTTTTGCATAGGATGTTTGGTGTTTCAGGTCTGCCTTATCCAGGATAAGGGTTTTAAAAAATGTGTTGTGGGCAGGTTTACACAAGATGCACATGATAAATGTGTTTACTGTTTAGAGGCTTGCCCACCTCGATTCCCCCATTCTGCCTGTGAAGGGTTTGGGTCTAGGGCAATGAATGAGAAATGGGCGAAATTAGTCCTTAAAGGACTTCTTCCAGCTGGAAGTGGTGGATGTTCTTCGTGTTTCACTGTTGCAGTCATCACACTTGGGTTATCTGCCTGCAGGTAGCCCTCAGTCGTCCCGAATACCAGAGTCTTAGTATTTCTGCATTGGATGCTTTTGCCTCTTCCATGACGGCAGATCATCAGGGGTATAAAAACAGGCAGCCGACACCATTACATCAGTCTTTTTTACTGAGGATGAGCCTGAAGCAGAAGCAGTTCGCAAATGCCAGTCGGCTGCTACCTGAATTTTTTGTTTTTGAGTTGAGTAATCCTGAAGTCTTCTAAAGCTAAGTACCCTGTTGGGGATCCTTTTTTCTTGCTCTAATCGATGTCAGAAAAAGGTAACAATTGTCTTGCCTGTGGAAAGCAAATACCTCATAGAGATTTTCATTCTTACTGTGTCACCTGTTTAGGCCCAGACCACGACGTTCCTCGCTGTTGGTTTTGTACCTTGTTTAATGCCCGAACCATTCTTTGTCAGGCTATCTTTGTTGCTAAATTCTTTCGCTCTCAATCTCTGTATTCTGAAATGGCTTCGGTAAGCCATCCAACTGCCGATCTTCTGAAAAAATGTAAAGATAAAGACAGAGACAGACCGCATAGGTCCAAAACTGCCGACGACGCTTCTGTTAAGCTAGTTGCCAGTCAACTGGTACTTTGTGAGGCGCCTTTGCAGCCCCTGATGCCCGCTTCTATGAATTCGCAGGCCTCTGCTGAGATCCATTCGGAGTCCGGTATGCCGCAAGATGCTTCTTCGACTATGGAACCAGCGGATGTCTCTACCTTAGATGGGTCTGGAGCTGCTGTGCAGGCACCGCCTTCTAAGGGAGCTTTTCGTCCTACTGATGTTCGAATCAGACCGACTACTACTTCTTTTTTAACCAAAACTACAGAGTTTCTTAGGCCCAGAGTACTCACTACACCTAGAAAACCGACGACCAAAGCACATGCTCAGGCACCCATGCCACAAAAACAAATGCTTAAAATGGCTGAAGACCTTATTATGCTGATTAGGGGAAGCCAGCCTTTCCCATCTAAGAGACAAAAGACTCAACTCCCATTCAAGTTCTACAGACCAGGAATCTGATGGCTCTGACGACTCTGACCTTTCTGATTATGAAGACTTGCCCTTATCCGCCAGTGAGGATTCAGATGCAGAGGAATCCATTCCCTCTGCCTCCCCTCCAGAGGATTTCTCTTTTGGTGAAACCTTGCATACTTAAAGAGAGCATTTCCATTGGGAATGCCAAGACTATCCTCAGTCCAAAAAGAGACTGAGAATTTTTAGAGTTGCCTCAGAACAGGCCTTTAGCTATACCCCCTGTCCTGGATGTTGTGGATGATGTTTTCATGGAATCCAGTCTTACTCCAGGCACTTTACCTCCGGCCCCTAGGAAAACAGACTGGTACTACAGAGTACCTGATTCTCACAAGTTTCTTTTCAAGAATCCTACTACTGATCCAGAGATCATGTCGCAGGGACCTAAAGTTATTAAGGCTACTACAGCTAAAAATCCTATCCCTTCGGACAGAGATTCCAGAGCTTTGGACAGATTGGGTAAGAAGGCATGTACCTCTGCAACAATTGCTATTAGGGCATTGAACTGCCAGTTTCACATGCTGAAATACCAGCAACATATTATGGAACTTATTAAACAAAAGTGGTAATTTTTCCAGATTGTGCAGAAAGTAAAGAATTGCAGGAGCTTATGCACCCTGCAAACCAAGTTAGTAAGCATACTTTGCATTGTGGCTTTGATGCCGTGGAAGCATCTTGCAGGGCAGCAGTCACTGGCTCTGTACTGAGAGGACATACTTGGCTGAAGGAGCAGGCCCTGCCAGATCATGTCAAATCTAAATTACTAGAAACCTTTAAATAAGGACCGTTTGGCACCAAAGCAGAGGAAGTTCTTAAAAAGATGGAAGAAAAGGCTAAATCTTTGCAAACTGTTAAATAATTCCTACAAGAGCAGCCACCTAGATTCAGTAGCCATTGCCCTTCAAAACACTAGTCCTTTCCAGCCCCCTCCAGGCCTTCCCAAACAAGACCTAGGGAAAACAAACCCACCTAGACAACAGTCTCGGGGTATGCAGAGATCTAAGCAATGGAGCACCCCCACCCCAAGAGCAGGGAGTGGTAAGCCACCTCTTTATGGAAGAAGCTCACAATGACTTCTCAACTCTGCTTCCCAGCCCTGCCCAATTGCTTGTGCCCCTAGGAGGAAAACTTGCCCTTCATGCAAAAAAATGGATGTCTGACACTCAGGACCGATGGGTCCTCAACATTGTAACCCAGGGGTACAAATTTTATTTCCATTCACTGCCAACCCCAAGCAGATTTCCATACCTTCCTCCAAACCAGTGGGCAGAGGCTCAAAGCCAAGTACTTTCCCTGCTGAATATCAGAGCTACACAGCGTGTTCCAGTAGAACAGAGGGGTCAAGAATTCTACTCCAGACTATTCCTGGTACCCAGGAAAGAGGGCTCTTGGTGCCCAATCCTGGATCTTTCAATTCTCAACACTTTCCTGGTGGTACCAGAATTCAAGATGCTTACCCTGCAACAGCTTCTCCCTGTGTTAGCCAAAGATGTCTGGTTAGTCAACCTAGATTTAAAAGAAGCCTATCTGCACATCCCCATAAGGGAGTCATGCAGGAAATATCCATGTTTCAGGGCAAGGTCTATGCATTATCAGTTCTCTGCACTTCCTTTTGGCTTATCTACCGTGCCCAGGGTATTCACAAAATGCCTGGCTCCAGCCATTGCGTACTGCAGGCAGAGAAATATCCAAATTTACCCATACTTGGATGACTGCCTGATTCAGGCGGACAGTCAGGAATTGCTGCTCCATTACCTGACATTTGGAAAATGCCTTCTAACTTCATTGGGGTACACCATCAACGAAAAGAAATCACAACAGGTACCCAGTTAAAAGATTGCATTCCTGGGAGCAAGCTTGAACACAACTTCCCAGATGGCATTCCTCACTACAGAAAAACAGGTCTATCTGACAGACTACTTCAAACAAATGGCCACCAGAACCCAGCTGTCTGCAAGAAAAATACTGCAAGCCCTAGGGTTCATGGCCTCCTATGTTCTGCTAATTCCATATGCAAGACTGCATATGAGGAAACGTCAGTGGTACTTAAAAGGCTTTGGTGCCAACATTCTCAGGACCTGGAAATAAGTCACCTTGTCTAAGGACAGAGTTCCTTTGGTGTGCAGAAGCATGCAACCACAACAAGGGACTGCATTTCACTCAACCCCACGCCGCCCAGACCCTAACCACAGACTCATCAGATTATGCATGGGGGCTCACATGGCGGCAAATATATTCAGAGCCACTGGAGCCCAAGGCAAATTCTCCTGCACATCAATCAAAAAGAGATGCTAGCTGTACAGAATGCCCTGACAGCTTTCAGATACCTACTGTTTACAGGACAACTGCTGATAACAGACAACACTACAGTTATGTGGTACATAAACAAGCAGGGGGGAATCCATTCTTACCCACTCTGCAGGTTTGCCATGGCCTTGTGGAACACGGCCTTGGACAACCAAGTTCATCTACAAGCTCAATTCTTGCCAGGCAAACAAAATTCACTGGCAGACTACTTAAGCAGAAATATCCTAGACCCACACGAGTGGAAATTGGAGCCCAGCACCTTCAACCTGCTGATCCAGAAATGGGGGACCCCAGAGGTGGATCTCTTTGCCTCCCCTGACAGCCACCAGTTAAGCAAATTCTGCACCAGGAACCATCATAGCAGGGCCTGGAAAGTGAATGCCCTATCCTTTCAATGGGAAAACCTCTCAAGGTATGCCTTTCCCCCTCTGCCCCTTACCTCAAGAGTATTACTCAAGATAAAACAAGACAGGCCAAGGACAACTCTGATTGCCCTTGACTGGCCACACCAGCACTGGTACCCACTCCTGCGCAGCCTGACAACGGTGCCACCCTGGCACCAACACCAGACCCCGACCCTGCTCTCTCAGCAGGAGGGACAGAGTTTGCATCCACAATTGCAAACCCTAAATCTTGCAGCCTGGCTTACTCCTTAAATACTCCACCATCAACCCTAAGCAAACAGGTGCTGGACGTCATCCTTGATGTCAGAAGGCCCAGTACTAGGAAATCCTATGTTGAAAAGTGGAAAAGGTATTGTTCTTGGATTCAGTCTAAAGGAAAGGACACAGCACTGTCCTCCTTACCTCTAATCCTGGATTACCTAGCAGAACTACTCCACAGAGGCCTATCCTTTACCTCCATTAATGTCCATGCTTCTGCCATTTCGGCTCATTACAATACTGAGCCACCTCTTTTCTCTCACCCTCTCATCAAACAGTTTCTGAGAGGGGAAAACAACTTAAGGCCACCAAGGAAGAGCAGCCATCCCCGCTTGGGACCTTAACTTTGTACTGGAAAAGCTCACGCTTCCCCCTTTTGAACCTGCTGCTTCAGCAGAGGTAAAATTCCTCTCTTGGAAAACAGCCTTGCTTCTAGCAATCACTTCAGCTAGAAGAGTGTCTGAGTTACAAGCACTGATGGCTGTGGAACCCTTCATTATTTTCCATGCTGACAGGGTTTCCCTCAGAACTAACCCTTCCTTTATGCCTAAAGTGGTGTCCAGTGGGGCTCTCAACCAATCCACCCATTTGCCAACCTTCTTCCCAAATCCTCAAAATAAAGGGGAAAGGATCCTGCACTCTTTGGACGTGCACAGACAACTCAGGTTCTTCCTTGATAGGACTAAGCCCTTCAGAAAATCTGACCAGGTGCTAGTCAGCTTTGCAACAGGGGCAGAGGGCAAGGCCATTTCAAAACCATTTCCAAATGGATAGCAGACTGCATCCATTTCTGCTACAAGCACCATGGAAAACCAATCCCTCTGGGTCAGAACACATTCCACTAGAGCTACATCTACTTCTACAGCATTTCTCATGGGAGTCCCTACAAGGGACATACTGGAAGCTGCTACCTGGAGTTCCGTACACACCTTCACCAAGCATTACCACCTGCCTATCTTTTCCAAATCCAGGGCAGGATTTGCTACAGCAGTCTTGCAAGGCCTATTAGCTAGCCCTAACTCTTCTTGACTGCCTCCACCCTTCCTCAGCTTTGGGAATCAACCCAAGTGTGATGACTGCAACAGTGAAACATGAAGAACATAGTACAGTTGTGTACACTTAGCATAAATGTAGATGTTCGAGTGTGTTCTGTGTTGCAGTCCTGGTTTCCCTCCCTCCCTCCAGCCCCCTGGTTTTTTCTATCTCTCCTCTCTAGGGCTATTCCTAATGATATTGCTATTTACTTTTTACTGGAGGTGTTTTCCCCACCAAATACTAGCTCCCTATTTGGGAGCTCCTGACATTTGGGGCTCACAATCAGACTCACATAACCAGATATATTTTATCTGTTTTGGGGACTTAATCAAGGTCCTGTTTTATTTGCTAGAGTCAAGAGAATAGTCATCTGCTTTGTACCCACTAAACTTTGCATTTGAAATAGCTAGACACTGTTACGTGCAGTTGTAATGCAGCTGCTACTGTTTTGGTACTTAGAAAATTCTCTTCAAGACTTCTGTCCTTGAGGATGTCGAAACTAAGCTCCTTGACTCCCCTTGATAGAGAACATCGTTTTGGTTCTGCTACTGAAGACCTCTTAAGAAGCTTACAGGTGAGAGACAGGGTAATGCAGGATTTCAAACAGATCTTTCTATTTCCTTTACCAAATTGTCAAAGGAATTACCCTTTAAAAAGCTGGCCCCTTTCTATCAGAAAGGGCAAAAAACAGCCCAAAAGGTTAAACTGTCCAATAGAAATAAATTCCAGGATAAGTTCAGACATGATTCCAAGAGTTCTAAACCCTCCTTTTCTTGAGAAGGCAGACTCTGACTACACTCGCCTCCCACTCTATCAGTCTTCCATTACACTTTCTTAAAAACTTTTTGTCCCTGTCTGGGAATCCTTAACAGATAAATTTCTCCTTTTCATTTTCAGTAGAGGCTACAAAAATGTCTTGGATTGTTTCTCCTCGACTTTCTAGTTTTTCTCAGCCTTCTTGAAACCAGGGTCCTTTCATCTTCCTCCTTCTTCAGGACCTCTTTGCTCTGAGAACAGTAGAATTCGTTCCTTCTCATCAGTTGAGAAGAGGCTTGTATTTCAAAATGTTTATGCTTCTTTGAAAGGAGGAACATTAAAGACCCATTCTGCACCTCTCATTTCTCAACGTCTTTCTCAAAATTTGCTATCACTATAAACTATGCACCCATATATGAATTGGTTAATCTTTACCCTATATTTATGGGGAAGCGACAACATCAAGTATTTAGGAGTATGGATTAAAAAAGGGTTCTGTTATAGAAGCAAAGGATATGTGGGGAAGACACTAAACAAAGGAATATAAAAACTAAGAAACTGGAAGCTTTTGCCTATTGATAATGGCTGTGGATGGCAAGATAGAAGTATCAAAAATGTTTTTAGTTCCTTTAATTTTATACACGGGTCAAACATATTTTTATCAAGCAGAGGAGAGGTTGTGGATAGTAACAGAGAGCTGAAGGATTTTATTTGGGAGGGAAAGAGGGAAAAAGTCAAGTGGGATAAGTTGATCCTCTCAATAGAACGAGGAGGTTTAGGATTACCTGATTTGAAGGGATATTTTAGAGTTACACAGTTAAGACTCTTGTACATAACACAAGCAGAAAACTACGATTCAAAGTGGAAAGGGATGATGTAGCAGGACAGTAATTCAAAAAATAAGAAAAGAATGGGATTTTTAGACACAAGTCCTTACAAAATATAACAGCAGTTGTACAGAATGTTATATTTATAAAGTAGCATAAAGTATACTTAAAACTAAGCAAACATGAGAATGAAGAAAGGAGATTCTGCTGATAGAGATGATTAATTAGGGGTACAAAGGATAGGCATGAGGGGGAATTCGCTGGAGGAAGCTGGCAAAGGAGTCAAGGTATTGGGAACAAATAATTAGAGGGAAAGGTAATATAATGGGAAGAGGCCAAGAACACACTTGGATTGCAGGCTGGTGATTGCCTTCCCCATCACGGATTAATATGAGAGTGTAGACAAAGAGAAATGGGTAGGGGAATCCTAAATGAAAGACCTGCACTGGTTGAGTTATTAATTGAATCTGTAACGGACGCTGCTGTTTAAAAAAAAGGGGGGGGGTGATTAGTGGAGCATATGAAATATTGCAGGATAACTGTAAGAATTGGTCAGAAAAGGTCAGGAAAGCTTGGGAAGAGAGATTAGATATGCATTTCACAATGAAACAATGGGAGGACATATGTATGGTTCCCAAATATGCAACAAAATCTAGAAGATTTAGGATTTTTGCCTTGAAGTTTTTGCATAGATAAATTTATACCTGAAGCAAATTCCAAAGAATTTTTCCTTGGATAGATGGCAAATGTTGGAGGTGTATTGGATAAGATAGAAGTATCTGGGAGCATATGTTCTCAGGGTGTAATGAGTTGTCAGACTTTAAAAATTCCATGCAAGGTACTTGGTCAAGAATACTGAGTGAGCAAATGAGTGAGTAACTAAGGATTTTTTTTTGAGCTGGAATACAGGATCTGACTTGCCTGGAATGTAGCCATGTTGAGCTCAATTTTGGTGACTGCCAAAAACTAATTACTAGAAAACGCAAGTCAAAAGTCTAAACCAGCTGTACTTGAAGTACTGAATAATGTATAAAGGAACCGGAAGAGGTAAAAGAACAGGAAGTGGGATTTTAGAAAAGGGTAGGAATAAATTGCATTAAAAATGGACATTGTGGTTGACGATAGATGCAGAAAAATGTTCCGGAGGAGAGTTGAGGTTTAAGAGAGAGAAATTTTTGTAATGTTGCCTCGATTATATAATGTGTAACAATATGTTTGATGTATAATCTTTGTAAATGTGAACATAATACAGTTTCACTACTTATATAAAAATGTAAATTTGCCTGTGTCACAAATGGTAATTCAGTAAAGATGTTTAAAGAAATATTTTTCAAAATTCTTAGTTTCAAAATATTGACTAGTGTACTTAAAGGATGGGCCTACCTACACGTTTCCATTCATCTAGACTGCAGGAAAT
This sequence comes from Protopterus annectens, assembly GCF_019279795.1. NCBI lineage: Eukaryota > Metazoa > Chordata > Ceratodontiformes > Protopteridae > Protopterus > Protopterus annectens. Next base: position 27,051,270 of record NC_056748.1, on the reverse strand, counting down.
TTGTCTTGCCCTTTCACTTTCTGCTTTACCCTCTGGTCTTTCCACTTCCCCACAGGAATTCACAAAGCACCTTTCTCCTGTCATTGTCTTTTGCAGACTTCGAGTAGTTCAAATTTTCCCTTATCTGGAAGATGATGTCATTCAGGCTCCTTCAAAGGAGTCTCTGCTGAAAGACTTAAATTTCACAGTGGACCCTTGTTATACCATTTGATCATATTAAACCTCAAGAGATCTCTCTTATCCTAATCACAAGATCCTTGGATGCAGACTTAGTACTTGCCTCTGTGACAGCCTTCCTTTCCTTGCCTGAGATGAAGTCCAGTTTCTGTCAGAATATCTCCAGACCCTTCTTCCTTTTGATATGACCACATCAAGAAAGATTTTGAAGCCTTGTAGTATACATAATCAACAATTCCTATGATTACTCTTTGCCAGACTCCTCATGGGGAAATTTGGTGGCATGTCAGTTTAAACTCAGCATTGCCATCCTGTACACTTGCCAGTTCCTCTCTTGCTCTTTTAGATTTTACTCAATCTGTGAGTCTCTCTTCTGATCCCTCACCCTTGCCAGGAGCAATACACAGATGCACCTGATCTGTCATGGGGAACATGTTCCAAATACTCCTATTCAAGTTGTTTGGACAGTCAGAGACATCAAGGAAATGAAAGCTCTCCTACAAGCATTTCAGTCTTTGAACCAGTTTTTGACCTCAGCTGCACCCTGAACATACACAGACAAAACCACAGTTGTATGGTGTTTAAACAAGCAATGGGACAGAGAACTTTCACCTCTGTTGACTAATCATGGTAGCGTGGGATTTTGCAATGTACTACAGATTTTTTTTTCTTCAGGCAGTGTGCATTCTTTTGGAAAGAATCACAGAAATAAAACAGCTGAGCATATCCAAAGCCAAACCTCACAAAAGGATGTTAAACAGGGAGGTCCTCCTGGGCATTGATGATCAGTGGGGTAGTCCCCATGTAGATCGTTTTGCCTCCATCCATAGCAAGCAGGATGCTCTGCTCCAGAATACCATGTCCAGAAACACAGAAAAAGGATGCCCTGTCTTTCTCATGAAAAGAGAGGCTGCTTTATGCATCCCCCTTCATCTGTTTCCAAACACCCTTCTCAAAGTCAAGAAGAGTACACCAGAAATCTTGCTGATGACTCCCTTTTAGCCCATACAGCACTGTTTCTTCCTTCTGTTTCACCTGTCCGGGGATAATCATCACAAGCAACCTCACCAGTTAACTTTCTCACACAGCACCAGGGGGTCTGTAATTCATGTAAATCTACAAATTCTAGGCTTAACTGCTTGGATGACATTTTAATTCCATTCAGGCACCAATTCCTAGAACACCTTTTACAGGTTCTGCAGGGGGGCTAGAAAGTCTGCTATAAGAAAATGTTATTTCCAAATGGAGACAGTTTTCTGTTTGATTCCACAAGAATTAAGGTCCTTATTAAATGGGAATTCTTAACATTGTTGTTTGTGTAATTGCTCACTTCTGGGCTAACATTTTCTTTCAAAGCACATTTGTCTGCCAACATTTTTATCTACCACTGTCTACTCTTTTGATATCAAACAGTTTTTGAAAGATGTCCTGCCCATTAGACCTCCAAGAAGAAATATCCATCCTCCTTGGGATCCAAATTGCCTTAGAAAAACTCACTCTTGCTTCTTTTTATCCTGTGTGCTGCTTCATCTTTTCAGGTTTTGTAGTTAGAAGACCGTCTTCTTTGTAGTTATGGCTTCAGAAAAGAGGGTGTCAGAGATGCAATTATTAATGGCCTTCACACCTTTCCTCACCTTCTATAAGAACAGGGTAACCCTTAGAAGTAATCTTTCATTTATGCCTAACATGGTCAGTGAGGTCTCCTTTAATTATTCCATCAACCTTCCTGACTTTTTTTCTATCTCCCCAGAATAAAGGAGAAAGACTGTTGCAATTTTTTGATTGTTCATAGATAACTCAGATTTTTACCTTGGTAAAACCAAGGATCTTAGAACATCTGATCAACTGTCTTTTCAAGCCAAGAAACTGGGCTCTCCATTGTCTAAGCCAGGGGTCTGCAACCTATGGCTCTGGAGCCACGTGTCTCTTCCACCCTGCTGTAGTGGCTCCCTGTACCTCTGAGGATTAATGGACACACTACCGGACAACACACACACACACACATCAAGCAATCCCAACACAGGAAAACAATTATGGACATACGTTAGGTATTGTTCTTATACACTTAGTTATCTTATATTTAGTTTAACTATATATGAAACCATATGTGCTCTGCTATCTTCATTTTAGGAGTCAGATAGCCGTTGTGCCTCCCGATGAATTTAGTGTGGTGGGTGAGAGGTCAGAAATGGCTCTTTGGATAGTGAAGGTTGCAGACCCCTGGTCTAAGCAAACAGTTTCTAACTGGATTTATAAGGTTATTTTTTATTAATTTCATGGGAAATAGCTCACTGATTTGGTTTAAAGTCCATTCCACGAGGGCAGCTGCTTCCTCTTTCTTCAAAGGTCTAGATGCTAGGTCTATCGTAAAGCAATTGTCTTGTCTTCTATTCACAATTTTAACAAGCATTACAAGATTGATGCTTTCTCCAGGGCAAGAACAGATTATGTACTTGCAGTACTTCAAGGAATTTTAGGCTTTAGACGTCTTCTCCTCCTCCTCCCTTTCTATTCAGACAGTTTTGTGAATCTCCCAACTATTAGTAGTACTGCAACAGTGATGCAATGAAGGGTCTAGTACAATGGTGTAAGAACTTGCCATAACAGTAGATGTCCTAATAATCACTGTTGCATTAGTACCCCCCACCCTCCTTTCTCCCTGTGATTTTATCTTTCTGTTCTTGGCTGATGTGGGCTATTGTTTCTCCCTCTCCTCATGATATGTACATTTGTAAATAGTTGCCCCTACTTCTGCTTCAGTACCTTAGTGTAGAGCAAGAAAGTTCTGATGTTATTTGTGCCCGTAGATCCCTTGCATATGCCCTAGCTCTTTCAGACTTATTCGTATTTCAGATGTATGGCTTGAGAGGAAAGCGCCCAGGATTTCTTAAGCTGGGTTGGACATATGGCTGTCCTTGGCAGGGTATCCTGATTGTTCGTAATACTGCAGCATTGATAAGTTCTTGCACAGTTGTACTTTTGGCTGAAAGAAGCCATTCTAAAGTGCTCAACATCATTTGAATGGTGTGTATATCTGTGCATCTGTCTGTTAGCTACAGACCTTAAATAGAAAATTATCTCATGCTATGGTTAATAAATCTTGTGTCAAACCAGTCTGTTGGCCCAGAAAAAAAAAAGTTAAATCTCTCATTATTTCTGCTGGACACCAAAAGAATGTTAAAAGCTATCTTTAAGTTGTGAACTGGATGACTAGACATTAGCTGGAGGCACAGGTTTTCTATTGTATAATATTCCCAGCAGTGGCGTAGAAGAAAAATATAAAAAAGCAGCAAATTAGAAATACTAGAACTCCCTAATGCCCTCCTTAATTTGATTTTTTTTATGTTTGTCAAAAAACAGCAGAATGAATGATGAAAAATAAATAAAACAGAGACGTCAGACATGTTAAACACAACTCATTATTACCTTTAATTTACTATTGAGTTGGTTTATGGTAGATATTATAAGCCTGACTTAAAATGTGTTTTCCACATATTAAGGTAGCCAAGAGTGAAACAGATTTACAACAGAACGTTAAGCCATATCTTCAGAATTGCTGTACTGTACCTTTGTGTTATGCCTAGAAAGGTAACCATTTAATATTAGGAAAATATGGTCATTATTGTAAGTTTAATGGCAAAGTTGTTATCTTTACTGCACAACAGAATTTCTGATCATTGCTGTTTGCTGATGGGTCCATGGCATTCTCAGGCACTTGGAGCTAGACTGCAGTATTCGAGGGGATTTTGCCAGCTTCCCAGTTTGCTTCATTCAAAGTTTAAAATATGTCAACAGCTTTGACTGTGTTTTCTACTTCTACTGACTGTATGGCATTAATGACATCTACTTATTTTTACATTAGCTTCTGCAGTTGCTTCCATGGAAGACACATTAACTGCTAATGACCTCATGTACTTCAAAGACACATGTTCTAGGCAGTAATAGCTTTAAAACAGCAGGATATAGCAACTTTTCTTTTATCCTCGACTTACCTGCACAACAAAATCAAGGACAGAAAGGCTGCTGCTTGTCTCCTGGTTATGGCACAGTGGTTACTGTCAGAAAATATCCTTACAGAACTCTCTCTAACCATCTTTCCCAGAGACCAGAGGCTTATTTTATAGGTTCATAGGTTCATACTAGGCTATCTGCCCTAGGGCATTTATAAGCCTAACCAGAATGCGTTTGGCTTTCGCCACCCATTTTAAATTTATTTTGCCATGCCCTTTTTCAAGGTTAGTATACTGTGCCTCTGCCTAACAGTGACACAAAAGTGATACCCGGGGTAAACCTACGATCTCCCATCCACTCATCAAGATTCCTCTTGAAGAGAGTCAGTGAGGGACTCTGCCTAACCTGGACTGGGATTTTATTCCAGAGTGAAGGGAGCCTCTGGGTTATGAATCTGTCCCTCCAGCATGTGCTATTTATTTCAGTGCTGAGGTTCAAGTCTCTCGAGCGCGTAGCTCGATGGGATTTGGATTTTCTGAGGTGCAGCATGTCCATTAATTCCGGGTTGGACATGGCTTTATATGTCAGGCACAGATCGCCTCTGAACAGGCGGTATGCCACTGAGTAGAGCCGGAGTTTCTTTAACCGGGCAGCATATTGCATCTGTTTGAGCCCTTTGATCCTCTTGGTGAGGTACTTTTGGGGTCTTTCCAGTTGCTGCAGGTGTCTGGTAAGGTACATCCCAAAAGGGGCATTGTACTCAATTATGGGCCTGATGAGGGATGAGTAAAGAGGCACAATGACCTCCCCTGATCTAGATGTGAATCCCTTCATGATTAGATGGGCTATATAAAATGTTTTTCTAACCACTTTGGCCACGTGGTTATCAAATGAGAGATTGCTATCAACTTGGGTCCCCAGGTCCCTAATTACTTCTTCTGTACTTAATGGATTACCACCTGTGTGGTAATTTGTGGGCACTTTGTTTTGCCAAAGGGATGACTATACACTTTTGGCATTTAGCTTGAGGCCATGGCTCTGGCACCAGTTGTCTGTTTCTATGAGGCCCTTTTGGAGGATGCTTGTGTCGGCTGGAGAGTCGATTATGGCGCCCAGTTTGCAGTCATCTGCATACTTGGTCAGCCACAGTCCTTCCGTGTTGGCCTGTACCTCCGAGAAATATACCGAACAAGAGAGGTCCCAGGACTGAGCCTTGTGGGACACCACTTGTAACTGGTTTGTAGTCTGACATGGCTCCAGCAATTCTAACCATGTGGGTTCTGTCCTTGAGCCAGTTTGCAATCCATCTAGTGACATAGGGGTTTATATTTAAGCTGGTGAGCTTATCTATAATGCCCGAGTGGGGTATTGTATCGAAGGCTTTTGCAAGGTCCAGGTAGGCTGTGTGGACCACCTTCCCCTCGTCAATGGCCTTGGTGACTGTTTCAAAGAAATCAACCAGGTTTAAGAGGCAGGATCTGCCCTTAACAAAGCCGAACTGGGTAGGATCCAGTGTCTGTAGGTCCCCAATATCTTTATTTATGAGGTCCATGATGATCCTTTCCATAGTTTCTCCCTCAATGCATGTGTAGCAAAGTGCACTAAAGTCGAATAGGGCATGATGATCTTCAGTTGAATTGAAAGAAGCATCCAATGCACTTCGTCTTGAGAATGTCCTGTTCAGAGGATCCTATCCAGTCAGCTCCTTTGCCTCTCATGAAAGCAATACATTTGTTACCCTCAAAGTTTAGTTTCATCTTCCATGTTCTGGCACATCAGTCAGATTTTGATTTGTGGCTGCCACTGTGTTTTGTCTAAGTACCTTATTTTTTACTCTTCCTATGTTTATTTTTAGAGTAGTTTTCTCATCCTGTTCCACCAGTTGGTGATGTACTTTGTTAGGGCAGACATTATTTGAAATTTGTTATTTTTTCCCTTAGTATGTCCATCAATGTGCTCTAATTGATCGATTTCTTCTGCAGGATTATCTGTGAACTGAGGTATGTGGATGGGCTTGGCTGCTGAACATACTTTCTGTATTTTCTTTTGTTTGTTTTTTTTTTTTTACTAATTGGAATGTGCCCTGCAAAGAAAGTTGTTTTTCTAGGATAATGACCTGAAGAATCCTTTTTAAAATAAAAATAAAAAATATCCACTGTCTTCTTGCCTCCATGTACCTTGTTGAGAACCTTTAAAAGCAGAAGCAAATATTGACTATTCCTGACGGTCACTTTAGCATCCAGTCCATTTCTCTCTCCCTCTTTCTTGTCTTTTGCAGTTACAGAATTCAGAGCAGGAAGAGACTTCAGTAGTTCTGGTATACTCTGCTTTCTTAAATTTTACCTGAAGAAGGGTACATGATTTCTGGAAGACTTGGCACTTGGTTGTGTGGCTAAGAAAACCATGCCTAAATGAATTGCTGACTGCCTTGTCTTTTGCTATCATATAACTAGTTACCCATTGGAAATGTTGCTGTCAAAGGTCGTTCCAGCAGGGTCCTAATGCTTTCAGTGTTTGCTTCAAAAATGTCTCCAGTACAGACATTTGTGCAGTGGTCTCATGGTCATTAGTTTATTCAGCAAGCACAGTCACTTGGATTATACTTCTAAGAGTCAGTTTTCTTTGTCACTTCCTTGTTTTAGGACTCTGCCTTCTCACCTCTGGCTGTTTGGCATCACTGTTATTCTACTTTTTACCAGGCGGTATTATATGGTGCATAGGATTCTTCTCAGCAGTTGCACACAGCACAAGACCTTTGAAGGCAGACGTAGCACATAAATCATGACCATATCAGGTAACCTGTGTGGTGTTCCATTGGGAGTGCTTTATTACCTTGTCACTATCTCGTCTGTCTGGACGAACACTGCATCTGATAACTTTGGATGGATTTTCTTGTAAGTTGAACATCAGACTGAATTTTATTTCCTGTCTTTATCACAAGTTGATTTTTTTTCAAGTTGAAATAAGTAGTGCAGAGGCTGAACATGGTCTCCTGAACAGTTTTGTGACATTATATGTGCCATATTGAGGTGTAAATTTTTTTTTAAAAAATTGCTGACAATTTCCGGAATGGAGATATAGAACTCCACAAAATCAACATCCTACTGCAGAACCCATTCTTGCAAGTCAGATTATTTGGTGGTGTCTGATACACTGAGTAACATTTTTACATAGGGAACTGGGCAGTCGCAGGTTGGCTGAAGCAGTAAATGCATGTGTGTGTAATCATGAGGCATACCCTAAAATATGTTGGGTTTGACTAACGTAGTCTGAGATGATTGGCATACCCATCTTCACCTTATCCTTTATTTGCCTTCATTGTTAGATCTTCTGCAGTTGTTGCAAGTATGCTTATTTGTTATGAATGGAGCCCAGATGTATGCTATGTACTCAGAGTAATATATATTTTACTAGTTTTAGTTAAAAATGTTTTCAAGTACCCTGTTCTATGTTTATATAATCTTGAGTGTTAAATGTCATATTGAGGTATTGATTTTAGGTATCTATTAATTCTGTGTTTTAGTTTAAATTATTCCTCCTTACCCCTGACAGGCTATGTCTGCTGTACTGTGTTGTGGTCCAGTTGCTGATAATGTTGGCCTTTCATCAGATGGCTACCTATACAAATGGCTAGATAACATTTTGGATTCTCTGGATAGAAAGGTAAGATTTACAAATGGAATATAGTGTTTTGTGAATGTGTTCAAGCTTTTCTTACACTTCATAAAGGTTTTTTTTAACCAAAATGGAATGCAAATGTCTTGCACTTAACTACTTTACTGTTGACCCTTTCCTAGAAGGTTGGCCTCACACTCCTGACTGTTTTGGTGCTTTTTTTGCTCCCAGTATACTTGTGTCTCTCAGTAATGGTAACTTTTTTCTCATGAAATTGTCAGGGAATGTTACTAGTATAATCACCTGTGCAACTCACTTAGGTTATGTTCTTAACCGTAAAGGTGTCTAGCCATACTGCTCAACCTTTAACAACAAGAAATCTGGGCAAAGGCACAAATAATGGGGGGACAAAGGCACAAAAATAGGGACAATTTTAAATATTGCTCTTGCAAACTTAAAAAATTGATAGGATAGCAGTTTTTGCATTAGCATGAATTCTCTGAAGGATGCGAAGTCTGAAACTTAAATGTGTGCCATTATTTTCTGACTTTAGTCCTTGTTGATTTACCAGAAAACCACAGTTTTAAGCGAAACAGACCAAAAATATGAGGTGAAAGTCGGGACAGTTGAGAGATATTTGTCTAGCATTTTTAATGAGGAAAAAAAAAAAAAAAAACTATTTGTGCTGCAGTGTAGAGGACTAGATTTCACAGCATTTTGCCTGTATTCAAAACTGAATTTGCACAGTGTGTTAAGCAGCATTTCTTGGTGAGTGGCAGTGGGCATGAGATGGGACCGGTTTAGAGAGACAGAACGTAACTCAGACAGAATTTACATATTCTGTAAGGTACAGTTAATTATCGCCTACACCTCTGATCTGTGTGTAAAACTAAAGAGACTAAAACATTTTCTCTGCTTGTATCTTAATATCCTTGTAAATAATCAAGAAATCCCAGTTTATTAGTGTATTACATTTTTAGTCTCTTCCAACATACCCTTTGCTGCCATAACAGAATCCATTTTAATCCATATACCTAAATATTTCATTTTATCATAGGCCTAGAAAATGGATATTGCTGAACTGATTCATGTGTGGTTACATAGTTTACTGCTTTATCCTTTGTTTTATAATCATTAATTTTATATCCCAAAAAGAAATGAAACTGTCTCAAAATGTGCCATAACACCAAAATGTGCTTTTTGTGGATCTCTCACTACAAAATGTCATCTACAAATTAATTTCTGAGTCCCTTGCAACCTAGCATTTTATTGTGACCATCTAACTTCCACACCTTGAGTACAGCCACTTCCTTTTTGTGAATTACTTCTTCCTGTGCTTTCAGTAGCTCTGCATGCAGGTTCACCACTTGTGAATCTAAATCCCTTTTCTCATATACAGAAATCCTAAGAAAATTCCATAGAGCTTCCATGTACCTGTCTCTTAATGTTATCTGACTCCCTTGTTGTATGGAAAGCATATCGTTACTCTCTAAAAACATCTGCAGTCTGCTTTTAAATTGTTCCCGTTCACAAAATTATAGTTAACATACCAATTTTTTTGAAACCTCTCTTTGTTGATGTACCCTTTCCTGAGCAGAGAGAGATCCAACTAAAAAACAGGGTATTTATGCAAATAGTCAGCAAGCTGTACACAGTTCTTGCTAACAGCGATAGTCTGTTCTTCAGTATGACTTATGCTTGTATGAGAAACACACACAAGTATCTCTACAAGCACGTCTGTCACCGATATTAGTGTAGCATACTTGCTGATCACCCTAATGCAGGTCCCCTGTGAGTACTAAGACTAGTGTAAACCTCACTAGTGAAAACAAGTGTCTTGATCTCCTGCTTAGAAAATCACCCCCTCGTGCACTTTAACCCCTGTCATAACCTTCTAGCACTTCCTAATGGGTATATAGAATTAGTCATGCATAACACTTCCTTTATCTTCACTCGTAATATTACAGATTTACTTGCTTTATCTTTTTCTACTTCTAGGTGGACCTTCTTGGCATATAATAGAAATGTGTCCTGCACTACCAGGGACTAAGGCACAAAGAAGGTAATCTATGGATTTTGTTTTTCCCAGTTTACAATAAGAAATTGAATAGGAGGGAATAGAAGGATGAACTGCAGGACTCTCCACTCTCATCGAAGAAAGAACATGTTAGTTTCTAATTTCCTCCTTTCCTGCTGTATGGTGCAGAGGGGAGGGATTTCCCTCAAATAGCAAATGCTTTGATCTTAAAGGGTGCTCCACTTCCTGAAGACTCCAATCAGATAGGACTTACAAAAAAAAAAAAAAAAACTAGTTGAAGAGAGTGCTAGAACAATGGTTCAGAGTTTTCCAGCATGTTTTGGGTGTAAACTGTTTCAAGTATGATGCCCTTGTTTACAGCCCACCACCAGATGCATATCACTTTCATGTAGAGGTGGTACAAGTCTTGTGTCCCCATCCCTGCTGAAATATCTCATGATGGACTGGTTGCTGGACCTAACAGTCTGAATTCAGCTTCTCCTCCATGGCAGTTATAGTCTTTGTCTGCTCTCAGCAAAATCTGATTTTTGTAGAGTCTGTTCTCCAAGGAGAATCATTTCCCCACAAACTGTAAAAAAGCCAAGGTAAGCTTACCGTCTTGACATAGTGAAGCATCAATTGCCAGGGCTTGAGTGGTTTTAGTGCAGGAAAGTAAACTCACAAAGAATTTAATGGGAACTGTCTACCACTCTGGAGCCTGATGAGTGGGATTTGTTCTAGAAAGAGGTTTAAGCATCCTCTGCAGCCACTGACCCCTCGCAGCCAACTACAGCACCTTCATCTTCGGACACAAAACAGCACTGTGAAGATCTTAGCTGCCACCAAGCCCAAAAGGCCATTGCTGGCTGGGGTGTTTTCATGCATAGGAATGACTGGCACTACAGTGTGTCCACCTTTATGCAATTCTCTGATAAACGTATCCCAATTTATGAGGACCCCCTAAAGACTGCAACCATAGAGAAACATCTATACCAATGATGCTAGCAGAGGGTCTTTCGGTGGGCCCCACCATAAGTTATCCCTCTAAGTAGGGAAACACAAAGTTCCTCTGCAGCACTGCCTCCACCACCATAGCTAACACCCTGATAAAAGCCCTTTGTGTAGAACTCAGACCACATAACAGCACTCTACATTAAACATGTAGTCCCCTTGAGCAAAATGAGACAATTTCCTGTGCACATCCCAGAAAGTAATGTCCAAAAAAAGATGAATTGCATTCAGTGACACCATCCATGTGCCCTTCAGCAGCTGATGAATGACATTCCCCCACCCCTGGACATTCACATTAAAAAAAAAAAAAAAAAAAATGACAAGGCATGTGTGCTCACTGCAGTCACTGCCGTACATGATTAAAAAGTCAGCTGTCTTCTTTGAAAACAATTTTGTCCTGCTCAAAAGGAAGAGGACAGCATCTAGTGCCTTTGTGAGGAAAAACACTTATGCCTTTCCCAGGAGTTATGTGAAGGGAGTTTTGCCTCAGAGCAGGCAAGAATTAAATGTCATAAAGATGTTACTAGCCTCTAAAAGAAATTTTAATTGTACTTCATCACAATTACATTATTGATATTAGTCACCCTCAGCTGTCTTTAATACCTCAGATTAAAACACACAGGTATTGCCACAAACCTTGGCATACTTGGATAAGGCATTAGTACCACATTTTTTTAATTTTCATTAATATGTTTTAAAATTGTACTTTTAATCTCTTAATAGCTGTACCCACGTAATATTAAGAAACTGGTGTATATGAAGCTACATATCCACAACAGTGGATGCACTCCATGATTAATACAGCTTTTGAGATGGGGGATGTACAAAAAATTGAAAACAAATTAAATTTACATACAAAACCTGAAAACGTTCAGGTTTGTTTTTGAAAAGGACAGAATCTCATCCCTTTAAGTTGTATAAGTCATGTTGCTGTTTTAAATGTAGTTGTGTACCATCATCTACTACTGTAAAATATCCTGTGATATAATCAAAGTTCTCCAAAATTGCTAATAACATCTTAATGTCTGCAGTACCCAACGAAGAACTGGTAGAAAATACAGTTGGTATGCTGGTCACTAGCAGCCATATCATAATCTTTTGCCAAGACATTGTTTTATTGAAATAAGGCAGTGCCCTACTATCTCTCTGAAAAATAATTTCCATTTTACATTGCTCTGTAGCATTACTCTTACATTGTTCTTAAACAAGAATTTGTACCCAAAACTTGTTAAACCCACCTTAAAGCTTTCATCATATATAGTTAGCTGTGGAATATGATGTATTTAAGACCTTACTTTATTTCTACAGATGTATGAAAGATGTAGTTAAGCAGCATGCATGTGCAGTGTTGTAATGTACTGCCTAGTAAGTAGACTACAATATTAAATTCTTCATAATTCTCACTAGCTTCAAAGCTCAATTTAGTTGCATTTAAATTAATAGCAAATGTCAAATGGTTTATAGTCCTGCTTAATTAATACTCCCTCCAAGGAATCACTAGCATCCCATAAAGTAAACATTTCAATAAAACAATGTAAAACATAACTCTCTTCATATTACTGCTACTAGTACCATATAGCTCTATAACAGTAATTGGCACTACTGACACTCAGCGCTTGGCTCTCTGGTATGGTGGCTTCTGTTTAGAGTCTGCATGTCCTTCCTGTAGTCTTGTTAGGCACTCCAGTTCACTCTGGCATTTCAAGGATGTGTCTTATGTGAATTTATGATCTTCCAAAACTACCTGTAAGTGTAACTGCTATGTGTGAATGAGTCTGTATACATCCTGCAGCAGACTGAAATCCTTTCCAGGTTCAGTTCTTTATCTTGTACCCACTGATTGCTGGGAAATATTCTGTTTTCCCTGCTTCCCTAAAGTTGATAAAGTGGGTATTAAGAATGGCTTCCTAATTTTTGAAGTTGTTGCGTTCTGCCAAAAGCAAGCAATGTCTTTTGGCTTTTCCTGGTTAGGGGTCGCCTCAGTGGATCACGAGTTCAGAGATTGATTGGCAGTGGTGTGTTTACTGTGTCGAGTTGCCAGCCTGGCCCCCAACCTTCACAGAAGGTACACACACCTACCTGCATGTCTTTAAAAGTCACTCGACCGCAGGGAGAACATGCAGACTCTGCACAGAGGGCGCTCCAGCCGAGAATCGAACCGGCGAACCTCTTGCTGTGAGGCGACAACACTAACTGCTGCACCACCATGTCCAACTTGTTCCATTCTTTCAGGTAAATGTTAATAGCTGGAGGCAACTGCTGCAACTACTGCACCCAATGCAGTCCTAAACAACTGTCAAGAGTACCTGTCTATTTCTCTAAACAGAACATTAGTAAACAGTATTAACTTTAAAAAGAACACATGTTAAACCGACTATTACCAGACAGTGATTTTGCTAAGTGTGGTGCTCTGTGTTTAAATAATGTGATGGGAATGGTCACACCAATATGTGTATAGTGCTTTTAATATTATTTGTAAGCTGTTAGCAACATCTCACTATAGTTTCTCTTTGTCCTTTGTTAGAGTCCTCAATTTTGTAAATAACATATGTCCCATATAAAAATATAGGTGTCTGGTGATGAGACTTCAGTCGATATTCAACAATGCTACAAGCTTAATAACCTATCAATGCCAGAAACTCTGCAGCATACTTGAGTCTCTTAAGCTCCTTATGTGCAAACCACAAAAACTCAGCTGTACTTTAAACATGCAAACACGCTGTCAGAACATTAATGTTATGTTAGTGTTCGCCTTATTTCCAGTATGTATGAATGTACAGTTTGTGATTCTCAAGCACAGTCAGATACTCTAAATTTCATTTGCCCGTTTATAATGCACATGGTCTAATGCTACCACATCACTGTCCAGACCTGTTGGTCTAATTTCAGATTCAGTATTATGAATTGAGTTGCACAGTGTCATGGCAGTGAGCATTGCTGATTCAGAATGTTTAATTCTTCAGTTAGCTTCTTTGCTGAGGTGTCTTCTGTATGGCTTTTTGCTCTGTTCTTCCATATGTCAAAGGTATGCTACAGATGAAATGGCAATACTCCAGATTGTCTGCAAAAGTATATTGCGTGTGTTTTTTCATACAATTCCTCTCCACCTAGGCTTAGTTTCT